>NW_017716569.1:0-533 GCF_001865875.1 Lupinus angustifolius
GTCAAGCAATGCTTTTACATTCAAGATCCTCTTAATTCAGATAGAAATTATGTTTTGAAGAATATTCCTAGAGACTATTTTGATATGAAAGAGGAATCACATTTGAATAACCATGAATTATATCAAAATGAGCCACCAGATCATGCAATAAATCTATCTATAGTTGATGAAAGATCTGGATTTCAATTGGTTAGGGGTGACTTGCCACCAACTATCGCTGAAAATCCTTTACTTGTGCCAAATGAGATACAAACTGAAGATTCTAATCATGATCACACTTTAGAGGACAACATAGAATAATTTAGTTTTAAAAATTATTCTCTTATTTTATTAATTTTGTAAGTATATAGCATTTTTCCTCATAGTTTTTCATTGTTAGTGTTATGTAATTATTGTTGTAGTATATGACAAAGTGTTTTGTCAATTTCAGTTCCTCAATTGGATGCAAAATAAGTTTGTTGGGAAACAAGATAGCAGAAAATCAAATACATATATATACTAGCAGCTCATGTAAGTCTTCTTCATTATTCATG
>NW_017716570.1:0-31456 GCF_001865875.1 Lupinus angustifolius
AAAGCGTGGGAAAACAAAAGGGTGGGAACCTCATGCACGATCACTAGAAGATAGAATGGAAATCATTTTCAATGAATATGGAGTGCCAATTGGACCAGATCAAAGAACTGTTGTTCAATTCAGCAATTTCTTGGGAACAGTGGCTAGGAGTTCAGATTTTTGTCCCCTTGTTTACACTAACTGGAAGGCTGTACCAGACAAAGATCTCATATGGGCTTATGTCAAGGTATTAGTTTAGAAGTTGTGCTTTTTAATTTGTGTTCCTGCATGTGTGTTTAGATCTTTATAATTATTCTTCTTTTCATTGAGGCAAAAATACATCATTCCAGATGTAGGAAAAAAAGCTGTATTCGCTATTCTAAATGATGCTTGGAGGCGACACAAATGCGCCATCAAGGAAGAACATTTTAGCAAGTATAAAACCACATATGAGCGCCTGAAAAATCGTCCCAAAGACATTCCAGAATCACACTTTAAGGAATTGATAAGATATTGGAGTCTTCGAAATATTCAAGTAAGATTATTTTACTTGGTCTGTTTGTATGTTCCATATTATGCATTAGGACTAGGAATATAGTTGTTGAAATCCTTGCAATACATGACAGTGTTTGAGGTTGTCACAAAATAGTTGTAATTGAACTGCTGTATGATTTGAATGAAACTAAACTGCTGTATGATTTGAATGATTGGAATCGACTTTGGTATTATTGTATATAGGAAATGAGTGAACAAAATTCGAAAAATAAAGCTCAGCAGAAATGGAGACATCGAACGGGACCTGTGAACTTCGGTGTCATAAGGGAAAGATTGGTATGGTATTTTAATTATAAACGTAATTATTTATATTAATTGGTGTAGTTGTTGTACTTAAATATTTTATTTTTTCAAATTGCAGCGTGCAACTAAGGAGAATAAAGAAATGCCCAACCAAGCTGAAAGCCAAGCTGAAATGTTTTGTGAAACTAGTCAAAGCAAGAAAGGAGAGCCATTGGACCAAGAAACAACTAATGCAATGGTAAGATTCTTTGCTAGTATAGTAAGTTCTAGCTTATGACTAGATTTTAATAAACATGGTCAATAAAAGATTAGTGTGTTGGAGTTAGCTATGAGTTAGGCACAACTCGATTGTAGAACAAAAATATAGTTTTATGCTAACTCGATTGCTTCTAAAAATGTCAGGCACAACTTAAAGATTTAATTGAAAATTCTAGTCAACAACCTGATGAAGCTTTTCAGAGTGTGTTTGGGAAAGAAAAGCCTGGAAGAGTTCAGTGTCATTGAAGAGTTACCACACCCACCCTTTTGAAAAGAACAGAAGAAATAGTAAAAATTGAGAAAAAACATGCTGATGAATTGAAATTGTTAAATGATAAAGTTGAGGAAATGGAGGCAAAACATAAGCAAGAAATGTCATCAATGGAACAAAAAATTCAAATTTTGCTAAGGAATGTCATAAATCAAAACAACTCAGGAGTAGATGTGGAGGCATTAGCAACAATGTTATCAACACCGGGTACTTCTACATCGACACATGTTCCAAATAATGATAAGGTAATTTCTTATTTATTTCTATCATCATGGTTGTAACATGGTTAAGACTAAACTCTAATTATATAATAAATATCAAACTCTACTTTAGCATATTTATTTTTGGAAAAACTTGATGTTCATTCATATATAAGCTAACAATATTATAACTTCTTTATTTGCAGCAAAATCATTTGGAAGACAATTTGCCGCATACAGTATAGATGGGAATGAATCAAGATTTCCTATTTTGGATTATGATTATATTTTGTTAAACAGTAATGGATATAACTGTATATGACATGACTAGTAGTGTAGTGGTTTGTGGAGTGATGCTTGCCACTTTCAAGAACATAAGTCTGTATTTTGGTTCACCAAATTTAGAGTAACAAATACTCATGTTTTAAATTAATTAATGTTATGAATATCCATTAGAGTAGTTAAAGATTGTATATATGGTGTAGCAAATGCAACAATTATCTATTTTCAAAATGGACACAGGACTAAAGAAAATGGTTTTCTTGCCTATGTAGACAATGACAACGATTTTCAAACTAATGCCTTTATACAATGTGGCAACAGTTTTAAAACCGTTGCCTATAAACACAATGACCACGGTTTTGTACTTTCCTTTTACAACACGGTTTTTAACTGTTGCCTTTGACATTGCACATAAACCGTTGTCTATTTAAATATTAGACAACGGTTTTAAAAAGGTGTTGCCAAAAGTCAAAAAACTGTGGCCTAAACAAAAGGCAATGCCTCAGACTACCACAGTTAAAAAACCGTTGTCTTTGGCAACGAGAACGGTTTTTTGACTTTTGGCCACGGTTTTCAGCCGTTGACATAGGTCAAAAATGTTGTAGTGTGGGCAATATCTTTTGTTACATTATTATTTCAAGGAAAAGAATTCAAGACAAATAAAATAACAAGGCATAATTTGGAGTTCACAACCTTAAATCAAAGAGAGAATTATGAGTAGTGATGTCAAGTGGCATAGAGGAAAGAGACAATAAGGCTAAGTGGCTAACGACATGAAGGAATTGGTTTGCTTATACGTGAGAAATAACTTTCACATTGAAACCAAACTCTTTATCTTAATATATTTGTTATCAAGGGTGATATTGTAATTCATGATAACTGACTCTAATTTTTACTATGAATGTAATTTGGCACACAAACACAAGCAACCTTCTCATTACATTTGTTCCCATTACCTTCATTTTAGCATGCCATATTAGTTGTTACCCTTGTTGATGTTGCCACCATTTCCACTTCATGTTAATATTTGAGACAAATCGGTAGGCCAAACTTTTGGGATGTTTGAAATATGTTATTGTATTATTCCAACATTGCTCAATATTAGAATGGAGTAAAGTGTTAAATGTTATATATTGGAGTCAAGCCCATTGTTATAATGAGCACCAAATAGAAGCACCAAACAAAAACACTTCATGAACACTTCGGCTCATGGGTGTGCTAGAACCTGTAATTCTTATTCTCTAATAATATCATCATAATCGTTTAGTGCTCTTAGAGACGTAGCACAAATTGCCTGAACTCTGTTAACAAAATATCTCACCTTCTTCTCTTTTGTTTATTCTTAGTCATTTATTTGATTGTTTGTGGTCAACAATGTACAACGATCGCATCTACTGCACCAACACAAACTATAAGATCAAAATAGAAAATTATAGCAAAGTATGTTATCACAACATGTAATATGTGGTATTAAAGTATCTTATCTATGGCTTTCCATAACTATAGTGAATACACAATAAATCAAAAGGATCCAGAAAGCTTAGATATCAAAGATCAATTGTGGAAACATTAGGGCACTTAGCTTCAGCTCTATCCACCCCATGAAGAGATTTATTTTCTTTTTATGATTTATGCTTTCTTTTCAATTTCCATTAACCTAATTGAAAATATGGTGTAATATTTTGGTCATTTCATCTTTGATGGCAAAAACAAACACCCAAATGCCCGAATTCAAGAAAGGAGACGTGCCCATAATGAAAAATGAATGCAACATCAGCGAAAGCTTCTCCGCCACCACAACCACCACCGTCTCCAACGTGACAGAAAATAGAGAAGACGAAGCCACAAGTAAAAATCTCCAACGAGGTAACCGACGAAGAGGGTTCTGGTGAGCTCGCCGGCAGTTTGTCAGAGGGAGTCTCGTCAGCTACGCCGTGATCCTGACCAGGATTCTCGCTGTCGTGTGACTTGTCTAACCAACAAATTGCACCTCTTAGATACATTGGGGAAGGACCGAGAGGTGAACTCAACTATCCGACCATTCAGTTATTCAAACTAGAATCCTAATTCACGATAGTAGTCTTAGGATTCTATGGGGTTTCTAGAATTCACCTTGGATTGTTACGAAACGATTGGATAGAATGATCTAAGTAAAAGATTTGATTGACAATTGTACCACGAGAGTATATACGACTTCAATTGATTACACGTGTTGGAGCTCGAGAAAGGATGACACATATCAAAGAGCATTTCACCTTCACAACTTAAAGTTCATGAAAAGCATAAAAACAAGGATGTGAGGGTGCAAAGACATTAACCTTGTCCTGAGAACTCTTTCTAAAATAAATTTCAATCCATTTTACTATTTTCATAATTATTCTTGTCAATTGTTCAATTATTCTAAATTCAATTTTAATCCTTATTTGAGTTAATTATAAATTAATTGAAATAATTAAAGGAATTTTTCAATTCTCGTATGATTAATATTTTATTATTTGCCGATATAATCGTGCACTTAAAATTCGTCCTATCAGTGATGTGTGTGGCATGCTTAGCTTGAGCCACAACATGCCTTGACTACACGAACTAGAGAGAAGTTTTTTTTTTACTTATAAGGGTAAAAATATCATATCTAATTATAAATAAGGATATAAGTGTGATTATAATATATTTTTTCTTTGATTATGTATTGGAGAGGATATTGACTCTAACTATGCAATGATGATGCATATGTAATTTGTCTCATTCTTCACCAAATACCTTACAAATTGTTTAAGCTAACAATGGCATAAGTCTTTAAGGTGTATTTCACTCCCTATCCTCAATCTGAATACATATTCTCTATCCTCAAATCATATACAATTCCTTGTCCCACCTATTTAAATTTAGGCATGTGAATATTAATATATTACTTTTATAAAACAAAATTAAAATAAAGTGACATTTCTTTATTTATTGATAAACTTTGATTGGCCTGAGACAATGAAACAAGATGAAAATGGGATAGAGGATCTGCCTTCCCCTCAGTCCTGCCTCTACAGCCAAACTCTATAATTGATTGAGTTGGGAGACTTGGTTCATCTTACAATTTTGCAAATATTGGTGTGCTCTAAATGGACCAATCTCATTCCCTCACAAGAAAATATACAATCAAATCACATACTTGTTGGGCTATATCTTTTGTTACATTATTATTTCAGGAAAACAATACAAGACAAATAAAATAATTGTAGAGAGACAAGGCATAATCATGAGTTACCAACCTTAAAACAAAGAGAGAATTGTGAGTAGTGATGTCAAGTGGCATAGAGGAAAGAGACAATGATGCTAACTACATACTCACAAGGAGTTGAAGTCTTATGTATCACTCTCCTATGCCAAATTCATGTGCCATCAATTATATTTTACCACTTCAATTAAAAATGACATGTCATCTCCATCATCTTTTGTAAAGTGATTAACACTATTAAATAGATAATTGGACTTGTTGTCCCAGTCAGTTTTGCCGCACACATTTGCAACCCTTCGTCATTGATGGGTCATTCTCTAACCATTACATCACTCATAGCCATCATGTTACCAGCACTAGCAAATGTTAATTTTGACTTTTGACACTGCAACGAATGGGTCTGACCCTAGAACAACAACAATTTTTTCCTTCTCCTTGCTTATTTGCTTGTTGTTTTGAGGAGTAACTCATCCAACCAATGCTCATTTTTTATGAATATCTGAAAGTGGTTGTATCAGTATGTGGCTTTAGGAGTTGCATATTATTCCCACTCATATTGCAGAACATATTATTTTCAAACGAATGGATCTGAAACCCTTCGTCATTGATGGGTTATTCTCTAACCATTACATCACTCATAGCCATCATGTTACCAGCACTAGCAAATGTTAATTTTGACTTTTGACACTGCAACGAATGGGTCTGACCCTAGAACAACAACAATTTTTTCCTTCTCCTTGCTTATTTGCTTGTTGTTTTGAGGAGTAACTCATCCAACCAATGCTCATTTTTTATGAATATCTGAAAGTGGTTGTATCAGTATGTGGCTTTAGGAGTTGCATATTATTCCCACTCATATTGCAGAACATATTATTTTCAAACGAATGGATCTGAAACCCATTAACTAATTGTAGAATATATTCTAAAGCAAATCTAAATCTGCAATTGGTTTTGTAATTTATGGGTTCTACTGGATTTAGTTCTTATTTGAGGATGAATGAATTATTGATACAAGGAGATTTCAGAAAAAAATAGTTTACAATGTTAATTTGAACTATCAGTGTTAGATTATTAACAAATAGTGACATTTCATTTTTAATTGAGGTGGCAAAATATAATTGGTGCCACAGGAATTTGGCACAGGAGAGTGGTATAGAAGACTTGGACTCAACTACATGAGGGAATTGGTTTGTTTATTCGTGAGAAATAACTTTCACTTTGAAACCAAACTCTTTATCTTAATATATTTGTTATCAAGGGTGATATTGTAATTCATGAAAAATGAGTTTAGTTTTCATTATGAATGTAACTAGCAAGTTATGCACGGTGGTATTTTTTACTACATGATTAAGAACACAAATATTAAATGTACATTTATATAGTTAAAACACATATGTTACCCGTACATCATATTCTTAAGAACACATATGTTACCTATATATTTTTTGTTCAAACACATAACGATAATAAATGACAATTTCGATTTGATTTTTTAACAAAAATAATAAACCGAAATATGATACTATATGATTTTTTTTAATTAAATATTTTAAAAGTTATAGAAAACAAAATGATTTTTTCAATTTCAAATTTGGTTTTTTAATGAAAATAGGAAAATTAAATCGTGATATTATATGACTCTTTTTTAAAAAATATTTAAAAGTTATAAAAAGTTTAATTTTAAATTTGACTTTTTTAATTATAACAGCTAAAAATTAAAATCAAATGAATTTAAACTGTATATCTGTAAGTATCACAAAGCTTTGATATAGTACAAATTACAGTAATTCTTAGAGTAATAGTAATATTAAATAGCATGAATAGATTAATGCAAATATTGAATGATGTCAAACTATATTGTTTTTTCAATTTAAATTAAACAACTACGTAAAGGAATGTGAAAAGATTACATTCAGGTTTTATTACCAAAAGTGGGATCATAATATTAAATAATAAAATTATTAATTGCTCGAATAGTTAGTTAGATAATGATATATTATTAGTGATTTGGAATTGGTTAGATGTCTACACTTGCATGGTTTGAGTTATTAGTGATTTTGATATATTATTATTAATAAAGGTGAGAAGGTTGCATAAACGGATTTGCATGGTTTGAGTTATTGATGAATGAGTTGCTCAAATTGGATGATATGATGTTAAATTGCAGAGAAATGTAAAATGTCAGTGAACATATTTACACATTCCAGGGGCAAAGAATACACCAAATTACCCCAATATTTTTTTCTTTATTTCAAATCTTAAATGAAACATTAATGCTCAAATTCAAATTTCTTAAGATCAAATTGAGTTAATGTTCATTTATTTATATTTAAATTGGATGTTATGATGTAAATTGCTCCAATTAGATGATATGATGTTAAATTACAGAGAAAAATGTTGCTGAACATATTTACTCATTTAAAGGGAAAATAATACACAAAATAATCACAATTAGTTTTTTATTTATTTCAAATCTTAAATGATGCATTAATTCTCACTTGCAAATCTCTTAGAATCAAATTGAGTTATTATCCATTCATTTACATTTATAAATTGCACTATAGATTTTTCCCCTCAAATCATTTCATTGGGTCTACATATGTTTTTTTTTTTTGTTCTCATGATAGTAATGAATCATTTATTAAAAAGGTTAAAAAAATTTAAGTATGTAGAAAATCTTGATATTCTTAATATTTCAAATAATATTTCACTTACTCCTTATTATATTTCAAATAGTAAAAAATGATTTTCTAGAATTCCACTAATTAATTTTAACCTTGTAATTTTAGATCTAATTATAAATTAAGCATGATTGTGTTTCTAATTTAATAATGATGTTGTTGTTAAAAAGAGAATGAAGAATGACTTCCATTTTCTCCCTTACAATTAATGTGCTTTTTTTATTCCTTTGATCGTGTGATGGAATAAAAGTTAAGAGATGAGATTTTTCTAGCTTTTCTGCTTCTTCTATAATGAGTTAAATTACATGAAGTGCTTCCCGCTTCCATAATATTTTATAGTTAAAAAAGCTAAAGGGATCTTATAAATCTTTCTTCATTCCATCATTTTTTTTCATAAGGATTATTATATGGCTACATTTGATGAGAACTAATAACACAATACTTTTATTTCCATGAAAAACTACACATTTTTATATTCACGTGTCCTTTTGTTCTTTAGTGTATAAACATTCTCAATCAATAATAGTTGAATATCTTAGGTATCAGTGATCTAGGAACATCTAGAAGGGGGAGGTTGAATAGGTGTAGCGTTTAACAATTACCGCTTCTTGATCAAAAATCCAACTGCTGGAAAAACAGTCCAGTTAATCGATTAACAGCAGAATTTAATCGATTAACTATTGTACAGAACAGAATGACTAAACAGGAAAATTGGACAGTGATTAAAACACAATTGAACAAATATACTTCAGATATTTTTATGCACAAATATTAAGTATATGGCAGTAAACAAATATCCAACTTTTCAATTACAGATTCAATCTATCGTGGCAAGAAACATAAGGAAGATAAAGAGAGAAAGAACAATGCAAAAAGGATTTTTATCCTGGTTTGTTTGCGGTCCACTGCAACTACATCCAGGCCTTCCCTTTTGGATCAGGGAGATTTTCTTTCTTCACAATATTGAATTAAAGATACAAATACCAATTCAATTACAAGCACATAGGACGGTCCCTTCTTGAAATCTAGGATCTCTAAATCTTGGTTTGACTCTACCCTTTCGCCTCTTGAGAAAACCTTTCTCGCGAACTAGCCCCAGCCAAGAATCTTATTCTCAAATCAAGACCTTCCTGCCTTGGTGAAGAACTTCAATCTCTGTGCTGATCTCACACCAAGAGACAAATCCAGACTACACAAAAAACACGTTTTAAACAGCAAGGTATAGTAAGCACAGAAATGCTTAAGATATTACAAGATAAAGACTCAAAGATTAACCCTTTTCTAATCACTTAAGCCATCAATATAAGAGTGAGTTAATCAATATCAGTATACAAATGATTTCTTTCTATCAAAATCTAATGCATGATCATGTGAGCAATATAAGAATGGATATGAAACTATGCAAAAACAGAAAGCATGTTATAGCAGAAACAGCATAATCTCTATTCTCACACATGCAACTCTCTTGCAGAAAAACAGTAAAAAAATGTATGCAAAAATGCTCTCTAAACATCCCTATACAATAGAATGAAATGCTATGGGTTTCTGAGTGAAGCCTCGTATTTATAGCATGGAGAATAAGTGGTTTCATCGATTGCAAAAACAGTTAAATAGTTAAGCAGTTACACCTGCAAAAACAGATTTCAGTTACAACACATAACAGGCTAGTTCATCGATTAAAACTTCCATTTAATCGATTAACGGGCCAACAGAATGACACAAAAACTCAGTTAAAATAGAAAACACATATTCAACAGAAAAGCAGTTAGGTTAATCGATTAAGTTACTACGTTAATCGCTTAACTTGGACATTTATGCATATGTTTCAAATGGCAAACTTCTCATATGTTATGCACAATAAACATACATGTTTTACCAATTATATTATGCCTAATATGCATATATAACATGTATGATAGATGCATGAACATACAATTAACTAGATGATGTATCTCATGAATATGATAGTTCAATTAAGATGACTTAAGAGACTAGCATCTAGGTTTACCTTACTTATACTCAATTACTACGGCACACATCCTAGACTACTTAGATTATAGACTCAATTTATATCGTAGTCTAAATATGACCAAATGAACATAAGGCCTATTGATTGTTGAGTCATCTTCAAGCTTTGTTAAACTCTTGTCTTCATCAAAACATAGGCAAAGACATGCTAATGCTATCCTTGACACTTTACACTTTCAGAATAACCATATACATTATGAATGGCAATACGCAGACAATAAAAAACAAAACTTAAACGAACCTTAAAACATGTAGATGAGCTTCATAAGTTTGATAAAAGAAATAAAACAAAGTTCTAACACAAATGACAAAAAAATGCAAACTTTAGAGGTCAATGATAGAAACATAGTAGTAAATGAAAAAATAAAACAAAGCTCTAATACAAATAAAACAAAGTTCTAATACAAATAACAAAAAATGGAAACTTTACATGTCAGGAGGGTAGAAACATAAGATTAAATACAGATCAAACCATTCAATAGCAATATACACAAAAAACAATAAAAGTTAAACGAACATCAAGCCTTGAGATGTGCACGCCATTAGTCGAAAATGGTTGAAAATACAAACAAAGATGCTAGAAATAAGTTAAACATAGATAAAACCATACTGAGAAGATAAAAATGCAAACTTTTAGATGAAATGGGTAGAAAAACACATAAAAATATCAAATTGTTTAATAACATCAAACCATTCAAACAAAAATAGTAATGAAGAAAATAGAAGTTACGAAACTCATAGCTTCAACAGGTATATAAAAAAAAGGAAAAACTAAACTTTGAAGAAAAAATTTACCTTTTTGGAAAACAAATCAAATTTATATAATAACACACTAAACTTACCCCTTTTGTACCCAAAATTTACCTTTTTGGAAATCAAATCAAACTTAGATGATGAACAATGCAAATTGGTTTTGCATAGGTAATAAATGACGATAGATATTTATGGTTATGTGTGTATTTTGATTGACAGAAAAAACCATCGGAGAAAAACCAAGAGGTGAGGGAAGGATGGTAGGTGAAATGAAGAGTTGGAAGAATTAGGGGAATGAAGAGTTTGGTGATTATTATGAATATGGATTTGGTAGAAAGAATAGATTGAGGATAATGAAGAGTTGGGAGAATTTGGGATGACGATAATGAAGAGTTGGAGGAATTGGGGATAATAAGCGCGAGATAGAAGACACGCGGATGGAGAATCAATGGTGCAAGATTTAGGCGGGAATAACTTTCATGAGGAAGTGACAGTGGATTGTGAATAGTGTTGAGGACATTATTTTCTTATATAGTATATAGATTTGGCACATAAATAGAAGCAACCTTCTATAGAATTTCCATGTCGTTTCTCATTGCATCTTGTCCCGTTACCTTCATTTTAGCATGCCATATTAGTTGTCACCCTTGTTGATGCTGCCACCATTTCCACTTGATGTTGCTATTAGACAAAAGGGTAGGCCAAACTACTCTTGAAATACTTGAAATATATTATTGTATTAGTTTAATATGTCTAATATTGGAATGAAGTAGAATGATCAATGTTATACATTAAGTCTTTTGTTATAATGTGCACCAAATATAAGCACCAAACATAAATACTACATGAACACTTGAGCTCATTAGTATGCTAGAACTTGTAATTCTTATTATTTAATAATATATTATTAGTCGTTCAATGCTCTTGGAAACATAACACAAATTGATTGAACTTTGTTCACAAAATCTCTCGTCTTCTTCTCTTTTGTTTATTCTGTCATTTATTTAATTGTTTGTGATCAACACTACATAATGATCACTTTTGCTGCACTAACACAAACTATGAGTCAAAATAGCAAAGTATCTTATCACAACATGTAATATATGGTATTAAAATACAATTAACAATTGCATAGAGATCTATGGCTTTGGATAACTATAGTGAATACAAAATAAATCAAAATGGTCCAGAAAGCTTAGATATCAAAGATCAATTGTGGAAACACTAGGGCACTTAGCTTCAGCTCTATCCACCCCATGAAAAGATTTATTTTCTTTTTATGATTTATGCTTCCTTTTCAATTTCCATTAAACTAATTCAAAATGTGGTGTAATATTTTGGTCATTCCATCTCCATCGATAGAATTAAATGAAAAAGTAAAGATTAGGTAAGCTTAGCCACTCTACTCAAATCCTAGTTTCGGTTGCTACATATTAACTAACCTAAGCGATGACTTGGTTACTATCTTGTTTAATTAAGTTTATGCACTCACATTGAGTCTAACATGCTTAATGAAATAATAACTGAAGCACAAGAAGGTTGAATCATATTCGTTAAAACTTTTTGGTATACTTAAACTTATCAATCTGAATTTGAATAGTTTAATTTGAACACTTAGAAGGTTTTGTATGCATTATATTTGGAAAACTCTTTTTATGAATCACTTCAAGACCCCAATAATTAGATAAGTAACAGAATATATAAACAAGAGGATATATTTTAAAAGAGATCAGACATAAAATTTGTTCAAACAACCACCTTGAGCTACACATAGTCCTTGGCAAACCCGCCAATATTTTATCTACAATTCTCAACAAGTTAATACAAGAATTCTTTTATGCTTAATCTATCCGATCTTGAGTTTTTTTTTGCACACTAGTCTCTCCTAAGTGTTCATTGTACACATGGCCACTCCAAACATTGTGAGTATTCTTTGTACATATAGCCTCTTCAAACCCTTAATCTTCAAAATATGTGTTCTTGTCAATTTTATACACGTTCTTACATGAAGTACAACTTTCATGTGCATGACTTTCCAAAAAATAAAATTAAGGATCATGCTCTACGTACACATAATCAAGGGAAATGAAAAAAACAATGAAATTGTGGGTATTAGGCTAGACTTCATGGGAAAACAAAAATAAATAAGGAAACGTGCCTTAGAGCATGATTTTGATGGTAACTGTGGCTAGTAGCCACAATTTCATTAACCAGAATAAACAATTGAAGTTACATATCATGATTTCCCCCAAAAATAGACATATAGACATAAAGATAGACAATGACACTCAAAGATAGATAGTAGCAATGATAATAGGATGAATTGAGGTTGGGTTTGTACTTCCCCAAACCCGAAATTAAAAACATAAACCTGGATCCAAACTCAATGGGGTTGAAAATAATAATACCATACCCAAACCCGTCGAATGTTAGATAACCGAAATCCGACCATAAAACCAAACCATGAAAATAATAATAATCTTTCTCAAATACTCGTCTATCTATACGTATTTGAGAAAAATCATCTAGTATCTATATAAGAAAAGAAAGGGCTATTGAAATTACTAAATTAAATATTCTATATTTGTGACAAGTGTACAAAGAAAATGGCTTTTTGTCAATATGAAAGGTTGCTATAATTACTAAAATGACACTCTTCATTTGTGGTAAATATAATTTTTATTCTTCTTTTTGGTATATATAATTTCTTCATCATATAAATTTCATATTTTATGTTGAACACATCTACCATCTTCAACTCTCAAACTCACACATGTATTATTTTGTATTCTTTTAATTTATGTGTTCATTGGTTGATATACTTTATATTATTTCTCACTTTTTCAAATTGTCTTCACCAAATTTATCATCTTCAACTCTCAGACCAACTCAAATGTATGATTTTATTATTATATTCTTTCAATTTTTTCTTCATTTGTGGTAGATATAATTTCTTCATCATATAAATTTCACATATTTTATTCAATAAATCTATCATCTTCAACTCTCAAACTCACTCACATGTATGATTTTGAATTCTTTTTATTTATGTCTTTGATGGTAGATATACTTTATATTATTTCTCACTTTTTCAAATTATCACACCAAATTTATCATTTTCAACTCTCAAACTCACAGGTATGATTGCACTCTTCATTCGTGGTAAATATAATTTCTACTCTTCATTTGTGGTATATATAATTTCTCCATCATATAAATTTTATATATTATGTTCAACACATCTATCATCTTCAACTCTCAAACTCACTCACAAGTATGATTTAGTATTCTTTTAATTTTTGTCTTTGTTGGTAGATATACTTTAACTATTTCTCAATTTTTCAAATTGTCTTCACCAAATTTATCATCTTTAAGTCTCAAACCAACTCACATGTATCATTTTATTTTTATACTCATTCAATTTTTTCTTCATTTGTGGTAAATATACTTTATATTATTTCAAATTTTTCTTTGTAGACTCTTTCAATTTTTCATTTGTTGATGTATAATTTTATTTTTATACTCTTTCAATTTTTCTTTGTAGACTTTTTGAATTTTGTTTTTGTTGATAAATATAATTTCTTCATCATATAAATTTTTGCATCATAATTGTTTTTTCTTCATCTTCTTTTGTCTTTGTTTCAAAATTAAATTGTTATATCTCTTCTTACTTTTGACTATAATTGAATATTCATATCTTTTTGATAATGTCAAAATGGGGAGAAAGGTTGCTTGTTGTGTTTGATGTTATTTGTAGGTTTATTAATCATTGCTTACCTAAGGGGGAGAGCAAAGCGCTTCAATTATGCAAATGTACAACATCATCAAGCTAATTCATCAAATGTAACGTATTATTTGATGTGGTGTTTATCATCATCAAAAAGTGGGAGATTAAAAGTGCAAAGCGTCAAGGATTGCATTAGCAATGTTTTGCCTATGTTTTGATGAAGACAAGGAATTAGTTAAAGCTTGAAGATGGCTCAACAATCAACATGTCGAGGGCTCAAGTGGTGTCTTATTAGGCTTAAGTTATAATTCTTTATTATCTTTTTAGAAGTCTAATATGCTTGCTATAGATATTGAGTCTGGGTTAGGTAAACCTAGGTGTGTGTCTCACAAGACTTAATAAAGTAATTAATCCACTAAAATGAGACATCATCTAGAAATATATGATAATTAGGTTCATTCATTTGAATACATTGATTTTGTGCATTAAAGGTATTATATTTTGGAAATCATGTATTGCATGAGCATACATCATATGGGTAGTTTACCATGCATTAACAAGCTAATTTTACACTGTTTAATCGATTATGAAAAGTGTTAATCGATTAACAGAATTGCACAAAATTGCAGTTTCAATAGAAAACTAAAAAACTGAAAACATCTACTTTTAACAACCCGTTAATCGATTAAATGGGTACTTAATCGATTAACTGGGACTTTAAACAGTTTTCTATTTAAACTAAAATCTCAGCATATGTGGTACAAGAATCCATACACTTTTACATCATTCTCTCTGCATATTTTCGAGTCACTCACTGTTATATCTAGGAGAATATATTGCATGTTGAATTAGGAGAAAGATTAGATCATGCTAAGGCTTTAGTTTTCATATTCATATTGCATGATTCTTTGAAAAGCTTTCTTGCATCATTCTTGTGTTTCTTGAAAAGAAAAAGAGATAGTTCTTTATGATTGCATATTTTCATAAACCCCATGCATGAACATTCATATTAGACTAGGACGTCTTGTGAGTTCTTGCTTAGGTTTTAGGCTTTGATCTTTATTGTAATATCTGAGTATTAAGTACTTATTCATAACTCAAAGCATTGTTATTCAAGGATTGAGAAAATCATAGTTGCGGTTAGGTAAGGTGTTCTTCACATAAAGACTTGGAGGTCTTGGGATAAAGAGCGATACCTTGGCTGACGCTGAATCGCGGTAAGAAAGGTTTTCTTGGAGGCAGTTTTAGGAAAGGTCAAACCAATGTTGACGAAGTTCTTTGGGTTCCAAGATGTTTTAATGTGAGTTTGGAACTGATATTTTGCATGCTTATACATTGTCATGTTCTTGTTAATCTTGCATGAAAATATCTGTTGTATATATGTTTGTGTGTTGGTTAATAACTGTGCAAGTTGTTGTTCTGATCATTCTTGTCATGTTTAGATTTAATCAATTAAGTCCACTAGTTAATCGATTAACTGATCATTTTTCAGCAAGTGTGTAAAAACCAGAAAATTGGAACTTTAGCTCTGCCACACCTATTAACCCCCCCTTCTAGGTGTGCCTAGGCCACTGATACCTCACACATGTTACCAAAGAGTGTATTATTAGCATTAATAACAATAACTGTAATTCTCATAATAATTCTATTATCAATTTTTATGGGAATCAGGAGCATGACATTAATGACACCATGACTGAGGGAAATGCTCACTCTTCTTTTATTGAGGCTATTTCAAGTAACAAATTTCATAAGGCTATTTGATATTTTGAAATTAATAAGGAGTGTATTATTAGCACTAATAACAATAATTGTAATTTTCATAATAACTATACTATCAATTCTCATGGGAATTAGGAGTGTGACATTAATGACATCATGATTGAACGAAATGTTCACTCTTCTTTCATTAAGGCTATTTCAAGTAACAAATTTAATTAAGGTTGCTTCATATTTTGGTATTATTAAGGAGGATATAATTAGAATTGATAACAATAACTGTAATTGATATACATTAATTATAGTAATAATTGTACTATCAAATTAGGAAGTGTCAAATTATACTCATTATAACGTATATTTGATTTATATTTTATGTAAAATATTTTTAATTTATATGTTACTATCATTATATTATTTAATTAAAAGATAACAATGATAGATATATTCATAGAAAAATATAAGTATTTTTATTAGGAATATATAAAAATAACAAACCAATTATAATAGTCTTTTTTATTATTTAGATTAAAATTACTAGAAAAAAATATTTCGTCAAATCATAACCTAATGTGTTTTTCAAATAGATTAGAAATATTTTTTCATCAAATCATTTAGTATAACAAAATAAAATACAAAAATAGTATTAAAATTAATACTCAATGATTTGAAACATTAGTATATTTCAAACTACAAATTAATACAGGTACACAAAAGATAATTATAAAATTAAGAATTTGTATATAAATCGAATACTATAAAATATAATGAGCCACAATCTGAAATTAATATAATAATAGTCTTATTTTTATTTAAATTATTGGAAAAAATATGTCCTTGATTTGATTTTACTTTGATTATGTAATTGATTCTTCTTCCTCTATTTTATTGAAAGCAATTATAAGATATACAAAGTTGTATGCATTATAACACATATTTGATTTATATTTTGTTTGAATTATTTTTTATTCTTTACTTTTAGGCAACCCCATTATATATATATATATTTTTTTTTGGGTTTAGTTTTTTCTTCTAATATTGCAATGTCACTATTACAATATTAAAAAAGTAATAATAATAAATATAACATAAATAGAATGTTAAAGATATTAGATTAAGAAGATTAAAAATCATAACAACTTTTGAATATTATTCTCTTCACATAAGGTCATAAAATGATAATATTATATTCATGGTGAGTGTTTCCTAAAATTAAAGAATCACTAATAATTCATATAATCATACTTTGAGATATCAATGTTGTGATTAAATATTAGAATTCTCTTAGATTACTTATCCCACTAAATTTGAAAATATTTTTTTAATATGATAAATTAAATGATAAGGTGATAATAATATATCCATAGTGAGTATAAGCTAAAATTTGTTAGGTATCAGTGGTCTAGGAACACCTAGAAGGGAGGTTGAATATGTGTGGCGGTTAAAAATTACCGTTTTTTAACAACAACCCAACAACTGGAAAAACTATTCAGTTAATCGATTAACGGAAGGGTTTAATCGATTAACACAGTTACATAACAGATTGATTGAACAAGCAAATTGCACAACAGATAAGATACACTTTCAACAGATATATTTCAGATATTATTGCATACAAGTGTTAACCATATAACATTAAACATATATCCAAATTCTCAAGTATATATTCCGTGTATCAATGCAAGAAACAGAAAACAAGATAAAGAAAGAAAGAACAGGGCAAAAGGATTTTTATCCTGGTTCGTTTGCGGTCCACTGCAAACTACATCCAGGCCTCCCCTTCTAGATCAGGGAGATTTTCTTTCTTCACAATATTGAATTAAGATACAGTTACCAATTCAATTTACAAGCACAAGGGATGCTCCATTCTTTAAATCTAGGATCTCTAAAACCTAGTTTGACTTCTACCCTTTCGCCTTTTGAGAAAACCTTTCTCGCGAACAAGCCCCAGCCAAGAATCTTATCCTAAAATCAAGACCTCCCTGCCTTGGTGAAGAACTTCAACCTCTATGGTGATTTCACACCAAGAGACAAATCCAGACTACACAATACACGTTAAAAACAAGATATTCTAAGCACATAAAGCCTAAGATGTTACAATGTAAAGACTAACGATTAACTCTTATCCTAATCAATTAAGCCATCAATATGAAAGTGAGTTCATCAGAATACAGTATACAACAAATTTCTTTCGATCAGCATCTAATGCATGATCATGTGAGCAGTATCAAATCAATATCAAATTATGCAAAAACATAAAGTATGTTACAAGAAAACAGCATAATCTCTCTTCTCACACATGCAACTCTCAAGCAAAATAACAGTGAAAATACGAATGCAAAATGCTTTCTAATACAGCCCTAAACAAATAGAATGAATTCTGATGAGCTCTGAGTGAAGCCTCATATTTATAGCACAGTGAATAAGTAGTTTAAGACGTTACAAAAATAGTTAAGCAGTTACAACAGCTAAAACAGATTTCAGTTATAACATAAAACAGACATGTTAATCGATTAAGACTACCATTTAATCGATTAACGGACTTACAGAATGACATCCAAATCAGTTAAAACGGAAAACACACATTCAACAGAAAATCAGTTACGTTAATCAATTAAGCTTACCTGTTAATCGATTAACTGGAGCATTTATGCATATGTTTCACAAGGCAAACTTCTCATATGTTATGTGCAATATGTATGCATGTTTTACCATTTATATTATGCCTAATATGCACAAATAACATTATGGTATATGCATGAACATACGATTAACTAGATGATGTATCTCATTTATATGGTAGTTCAATTATGATGGCTTAAGAGACTAGCATCCTAACCTATACTCACTTACTACGACACACATCCCAGACTACTTAGGTTATAGACTCAATTTATTTCCTAGTCTAGATATGACCAAATGAGCATAAGACATGTTGATTGTTGAGTCATCTTCAAGCTTTGTTAGAACCTTGTCTTCATCAAAATATAGGCTAAGATAGGCTAGTACTATTTTTGACACTTTGCACTTTCAAAATTAAGATCATCATATTCAATAGTGTAAAGAATAATACTCAAAATTAAGGTCATAAAGTCATAAGAGAATAATAACTTCAGGATTTGAAACATATATTTCTAACTACAAATTAATATAGTTGCACATAAGATCAAATATAAAATCAAAAAATTGTATATAAGTCTAATAGTATAAAACATAATAAGGCACAATCTAAGTTTAATATATTAATAATATCATTCTTATTAAAATTATTGAAAAACATGTCTTTGATTTGATTTAATTATGGTCATGTAAACGATTATTCTAACTCTATATTATTAAAAACAATCATAAGATATTCAAAGTTGTATGCATTATAACGCATATTTGATTTATATTTTGTTTGGAATATTTCTGATTTTTTTAATTTTGGGCAAACAATAGTATTAAAATTAATACTCAAGGATTTTGAACGTATATTTCAAATTACAAATTAATACTATTGCATATAACATCAATTACAAAATCAAGAATTTGTATATAAATTCAATAGTATAAAACATAATGACCCACATTCTAAATTTAATATAGTAATAATCTTATTCTTATTAAAATTATCGGGGGAAAAATATGTCATTGATTTGATTTTATTGTGATTATGTAATTGTTTCTTCTACCTCTACTTTATTAAAAGCAATCATATGATATTCAAAGTTGCATCCATTATAACAAATATTTGATTTATATTTTGTTTGAATAAATTTTTATTCTTTACTTTTAGGTAACAATCATTGTAGATATATTTTGTTTGGGGTTTAATGCTTGCTTCTAATATTACAATGTTACTATTACAATATTAAAATAGTAATAATATGAAGTAAAACATAAATAGAATATTAAAGATAATATGTTAAGAAGATTAAAAATCATAATAGGATTTTAATATATATTAGTATAACAAATGAATAACAAATGAGAATTTGTAGAATATTTAATTACTATTATTATATTATTTAATTAAAAGATAATAATAGTTGATATATTCAGGGAAAATATAAGTATTTTTATTAGGAATATATAAAAATAACAAATCAATTATTAGAATTTTATTATTATTTTGATTAAAATTACCAAAAAATATCCCGTCAAATTATAACTTAATGTGTTTTTCAAATAGATTAGAAACATTATATCATCCTAATAGCTCATCAAATCATTCGGTGTAATAAAATAAGATAAAATAATAGAATTAAAATTAATATTCAAAGATTTGAAACATACATTTCAAACTACAAATTAATTCAGTTGCACACAAAAACAATTATAAAATCAAGACTTTGTATATAAATCCAATAGTATAAAACAAAATAAGCCACAATCTAAATTTAATATAATAATAATCTTATTATTATTAAAATTTCATATATATTCCTCGAATGTCAATGTCTCCATCCAGATCTCAATGACCTTTTAGGATGACAATGAGACAATTTCCTATGATTGTTTTATATGCTTTGACAATAAACAAATCACAAGATCAACAACAAATATTGTTTATAAGGAAGTTTTCCAAAACATGTAACATGTATTTTACTTCTACTTCAAGATTCTTATATTACATTGTTATTTTTTCCTAAATCTAACGTGTCATTTATTTCAACTTCATGAAGTTAAATACAAATTAACAATCTCCAAGGTTACATTCCATAATATTTAACATACAAAAACTTTTTTACCTTTTATTATACAACCTTGAAATTCAATTCTTTAAATTCATATCAACAATAAAACATTTCGTCTATCCGTGTAAATGCACAGATATCCTATTAGTTATTAAGGGAAAAATATGGTATGAGTTAGGGGTGGCAATGTGGGTCGGCCCGGCCCAGCCCGCCAAAATAAGGGCTGGCCCGGCCCGACCCGTATTATTAAAAGGGCTCAAAATGCCAGCCCGGCCCATATTTTGCAGGGCTGGCAGGCTGACGGGCTGACCCGTTTTCCCTTCAAAATGTACATAATTAAAACTTTTAGACAAACAATAATCAACAAACTTGATAGATGTCTTTTAAAACAAAAAATCACAAACATAAGTCTACAATATTACAATAACAACATAACATCTTAGCTTAAAACTTGTAAATTCTAAAGAAGAAACCAGTTGACACGTCCCTTGCACAGCACAGTGTCACACACTTTAGTTTTTTTATTTTTTAACAATAGCCCGTCGGGCCAGCCTGACCCGGCTCGTCTAAAAAACGGGCTACTAAAACGGACTGAATATGGGTTTTTGGGCTAAAATCCTCAGCCCAGCCTGCTAAAAATAGCCATCCAAACGGGCTGGCCCGTCGGGCCAAGCCCATATTGCCACCCCTAGTATGAGTCCATATCCTATTATATACATGATCCACCATTACATATTTATTTTTAACTTTGATTAATAAGACAATGACCAATAAATGAGGAAAATGTCCAATGAGAAAATAAAGTTTATGAAAGATTAATTCAGAAATAAAATCTAATGTTCTAGCTAGGAGATCTAGGATTTACTCAGGTAACTTATTTATCATTCACATACTAGAACACATTTTTTATCTCAAATTATATATTATTCCATGTACTATTTTATTTTTATTGATTAGAAAATATAAAATTAATCTATATTTAATTCTCATTTTACTTTTTTGACTAATAAAAATGAATTATAATATTTGAATGGGGCTCCTTTCCATGGACAAGGATCTCCTAAAATTTGTCACAAACTGATCACAATATACTAGATCAGTTAAATAAAAAAAAAACATTAATAACTTTGTCCAATTTTGTTTTATTGTAATTAATTTGGAATAGAGTTTAAAGCATAGACACCATATGCCAATCCCCTTTCCATATGTTTGCTTGCATTTTCAACGTTGGCATACAAATAAATAGAACAACGTTGAAACAAGTGGAGTTGAGTTGTCAGTGCCCAGTTTCCCCACGGTCGGTGGTAGCAGAATAAAACAAAACAAAAATAGTATAACCAAATCAAATCTTGACTCACACGTTAACACAAAATAGTTTCTCACACGACACTAACACTACACAATCCTCTGAACCAGTCTCTTTCCCATGGCTACTCCTTCTCTTTCCAGCGTTTCCATTCCTACTCTCCTTCCCTTCATTTCTTCAACCTTCACCCAATTCCCTAAACCCCGTTTCCCCATAATAGCTCCTATATCTTCCCGAACCCGAAAACGCCGTCGAATTATCAACTCTGTTAAAAAACGGGAGGTAGTTCCGGTGAAGAATGAGAAAACAAGAGACAGAGGAGAAGCACATTTTGATGAAGTTGAGATTGAAGGGGTTTTGAATTCTAAGACGGAGACAAAGGTTGATGATGGTGACAGGGTGGTTAGAAGCAGAGATATCAATGCAATCATGGTTTTGGGGTTTGGGACTTTTGCTGTCACTAAGTTGCTCACTATTGACCATGATTATTGGCATGTTAGTATATATCTTTTATTCCATTTCATAGTTATTTTCACTTGTAGGGTAGTCAATAAGATGATCCTATTCTATCATTACTTGATTAGGGGCATGGGTATTTCATGTGGGAGATATGGGAAAGATTGTATAGTGGGAGGAGAATTATTCATTTCACATAGTTAAACATAAGAAGGTAAGACTTGCGCAACGCTAAAGTTACTTTCCGTCACCTCGAGGTTATTGATTCAAATTCCGGAAATAGTCTTTTCACTTAATTTGTGAACGTAACATGTGAGCCTCGTACAGTGGACTGTTTTTTTACATGGTTAAATGTAAACCTTAGTGTTCTGATTTTATTAATTGCTGTCCTGAGTCTATCTTGTTTCGTTGATATATATTGGACATGTTATTCCTTGTAGAGAGACAACCTAGAGTAAAGAACTCAAATAAGAACATTTTTGAGATGTAAGGCACAACAGAAAATGCAAATTGTCTGATATGCATATATGGAATTACAAAAACAAAGTTAGTGACTTGTGCTAATACATTATTCCAATCTTAAAAGAAAGACAGGGAAGATGGTTATAACTAAAGTACTAAAGGGAGAAAACTGTGGTTCAATGTCTTTACAATATATGGAAGAATATGATGACTAATTAGGTCATGTTTTTCAGGGTTGGACCTTTTATGAGATACTAAGATATGCACCTGAACACAATTGGACTGCTTATGAGCAAGCACTGAAAACAAATCCGGTTTTAGCTAAAATGGCAATTAGTGGGGTTGTCTACTCAATTGGAGACTGGATTGCTCAGGTATGTTTTTCACTCACAAATGTTCATTTCGAATGTATACCTTTTATTAACTCTTCAGCTACTTCTAACCAAAATATATAGTGCTATGAAGGAAAGCCTCTTTTTGAGTTTGATCGGACACGACTATTCAGATCAGGCCTTGTTGGCTTTACTCTCCATGGATCTCTTTCTCACTATTACTACCAATTTTGTGAGGTGATTATTGTTCTTGTTTGGGTTGGAACTATTGGGTGATATCCTGTGAATGGCTGAAATTGTTGACTTGATTTCGCAGGCACTTTTTCCTTTCCAAGAATGGTGGGTTGTTCTAGCTAAAGTTGCTTTTGATCAAACTGTGTGGGCAGCAATTTGGAACAGCATCTACTTTGTGGTTTTGGGCTTGTTGCGTTTCGAATCTCCAATTAACATATATGGTGAACTGAAGTCAACATTTTTGCCCATGCTTACTGTAAGAAGCTAGCTTATTTGTTTATTTATGCTATTTTCAGATGTTGTCTGTTATTACTTGCCTCTTTGTTCGCATGGCTGTAATGTCATTGTAAACTTGTGGAGAGAAATCCAAAGCATATGAACAATTTTGTCAAGATAAAAACTGAGCTCCATCTAAAGCTTCTGCAATATCAACAATTTTAGCTAGTTGGAAGTGTTATTGTAAAATTCTGCAATAACACTTGAATGTTGTTGAATCAACACATGCCATCTTTGGCCAACACTTGAGTCAGCACCTAGGACATATTACCTCAAGAATCTTGTGTAGCTTTCCTTGGAACCAAAATATGAACGGGTTGAGAACTATTTTGGATGAATTAAAAAAAATCGTTAAGCCAAACAAAACAAATTCTGGAATGATAGTGAAATGTCATGACTTCAGAAAGCGGGTTTGTACAGTAAAACAGTCCTTCCTTATACTTCTGCCATTACCTGTGTTGATATCCTTTTCCATCCTAACCCAAATTTGGAGTTTGCCAAAGGTACCTGCCTTAGGGATGTAGGAATATAAGTGAGCCTATGATGAATAAATGTATATTCTTATCCTCATACAGTTGTTTGATTAGTAAAAAAATCTGTACGTTGGGATGACTAAAATTTCATTATTGTCTGATAAAAATAACTTCACACAACTTTAATATGCTTCACAGGCAGGGTGGAAGCTTTGGCCTTTCGCCCATCTCATTACTTATGGTGTGGTTCCCTTGGAACAAAGGCTTCTTTGGGTTGACTGTGTGGAGCTCATCTGGGTCACAATACTTTCAACGTATGTTTTCGAAGTTTATTTATCTTATCAATTTGAATTATTACACAACTACTTTCGCGATGAGCAGAAGTATAGTACAGTCCTTTTGGATGCATAAGTATCTCATAGTGTCATGTGACGGATGCCCATTTAATGACTGACATTTCATGCATGGATGAATACAATATGAATAGCATAAAAAAGGTTTTATATATAATCATTACTGTCAATAGTATTTATTATACTTATACAAGCTTGTTTTGTTCTTTAGATATTCAAATGAGAAATCAGAAGCCCGAATATCTGACGCAGTATCCGAAACAAAGTCATCTACTTCAAGCCAGAATTCTAAGGTAAGAAGACTGTGTTATTCTGGGGTGTTTTAAGTTTGCAGGGTTATTATCATGAAATGAAGAGAAAAACTGATCAACACATTTTAACTTTCATTATTATCATGTCTGATTGATATATATGTGTGTGTGTGTGCGCGCGCGCGCTCGTACACATGCCTTTGGTTCTCTACTGATGGGCAAGATTTGGTAGAGCATTCATTCAAATAGAGACCCATAACATACACCATAGTGCCATATCTGAGACTGAGGACGTTTGATGTTCCAATTAGATGAATCCTCCATTGATTTTCTGCATCATACATTCAGCTAATCACTGCTTTTCTTGTGTTATATCTTGTGTACTACCAGGAATAAACGAGTTCAAAATGGAGGAAAAGAAATCTAGGTTGGAATCCAATTTGAGCTACCTTAGAAACATGAGGTTGGGATATGCTGCCAACACTGGGTACAAGTTAAATCGTGTTCTTTTCATTAGGATGTATACATTGCCTTGTATAAAGAACATTTATCTCATACATTGTAGTATAAGCTGATACATGTTGTAACATTGATTGTTCATGAAATGTAGCTGTATAGAGCCAATTCGTCTATCTTCTTTTGCTCCTGTTTTTTGAATAAAGTTGACACCGTTTCTGAGTTTTACTAGTGATCATTGAGTGATGCTTTACAGCATGTTGAAATGTATCGAGCTGTGAAGTAAACATTATTTTTCTCAATAATGAGTTGTTGATATGATGAGACATTTGCACAATGCTTTAGTGATGTATTGGAGATTTTCATTAACGAAGTACATTAATTTGATATGGATCAAGTGAAAGAAATATAAGTGAGTTTTGACTAAATATTATAGAATAGAAATAATATATTGAGAGATGGTTTTGGATCAACATTCCCCCTCATCTTTCTCCATCCATGTACATGTTTGATTTCTTTCCGAACAAGTAAAATATATTTTTTATTTTTAATAACTATTAGACGTTGAATTTCTTAAAATACAAACAATAAATTAAAACTAATTTTTTAGTTACAATAAGATTTAGATGGTCATGTATCAATGACTAGAGACATTATTTAAAGTTTAAGGATTCAATTACAAATAATTTTAGGTAAAAATTCAATTAGTTTAGGGATGATTAAAAAAATAAATGAATTTAAAAAAGCATGTTAGTGCTATTTTGGATTCATTTGTGTGGGCCCCGTAGCTTTCTCTGTCTCTCTGCAAACGCTGCGGGTCGCATCGTTGAAGATCAAACCTTCCATTCTCTGTGCTCGTAGCTCCCACCTGAGGCTGCAATGGCGAAGATCGAAGAATTTGACGAATCCATAGCCAAAATGAGACCGAAGAGGAATCACAACTCCACCAGATTCTTCGTCTTTGTCGATTACGTTTTCCTCTTCATCTTCCTCATATTCCTCAGTTTCGTCATTTTCAATATTCTCCGCGTTTGATTTCTCACATCAAACAAACTTTGTTCTCAACTAGGTAACAACATTAATCCTTTTGTTTCCTTTTATTTTTTCATTTAATTACAAGCTACTAAGTCTAGATGATCCTGATCAGCGAGATGAGAATTTTACGTAATTTATTAGCAAATACGTAATCCATTAATCCCTTTGTGGGTTTGTTCCACTGGTTTCACTTTTTATTGGTAACTAAAGGGAATGTGCAAACTTTTTTTTAACTTTTGATTTGTCAACATAAATTGAAAAGCATTCAATGATTTTTGGATGTTGGCTTTAATTTTGATTAAAAACTATTTTAATTTATTCCTCCCTGGTTTCAATGCTGATTGGTTTGTCTATAGACATGATTTACAGTAGTACATTATGTTGAGGTTGGATCCATGTAGCAACACCGCTGAGGGAAGCTTGTATGCTGGTTGTTTCTCATTGCTTTTGTCCACAAAAAGTTTTCCCTTTTTGGAAATCAAGCATGTTTATCAGTAATTTCATTTGATATATGTTCTTGTTGGTTTTCTGATCTCACAATTTGTGTGCTTCTGTTGTTTAATCATGTATGCAACTACCTTTGAAAGTATTAGATCAGCTGCATAGGAAGGAAGAGAGAAGGGAGAGGAGAAATGCAATATTGGAATTAATGATGGAGATAAGGCCAAAGGGCCAATACATATAGGAAGTTAAGTAAATACTAAAAGACAAGACTACCATTTACTAATAACTAAAATACATTTAACATTCCCCTCAAACTCAAGATGCGTTAATCGAAAGCATCGAGAGTTTGTTAGTCAAGAAACGAAAACGTTGAGTAGAATGAGATTTGGTAAACAAATCAGCAATGAAGAAGAAATGAAGGGTAAGGTGATGGTGCCATGTTGGAAGTGGTGACGTGTGAAGTGACAATCAATCTCAATGTGTTTAGTACGCTCATGAAAGACAGAGTTATGAGCGATTTGAATAGCACTCTTATTGTCACAGTACATGGGAGTGGGTTCAGGTTGATCAACACCCAAAGAAGCAAGTAACCAACGCAACCAAACTATTTCAGCAGTGGTGGTTGCCATAGCACGATACTCAGCCTCTGTAGAAGAGCGAGAAATAACATCCTGCTTCTTACTCTTCCAAGATATGAGGGAATCTCCTAGAAAGATACAGAAACCTGTAGTAGACTTGCGATCAGTAGGATCCCCAGCCCAATCAGCATCTGAATAAGCAGACAATGTCAAGGAAGAAGTTGAAGAGAAAAGAAGACTCTGAAACTGAGTGCCTCGAAGATAACGAAGGATCCGAAGAACAGCTACCCAATGAACAGTAGTAGGAGAACTCACAAACTGGCTAACAATGTGCACTGCATAAGCAATATCAGGTCTGGTAATGGTCAGATACACCAAACTACCAACAAGAGTGCGATATAGAGTAGGTTCAGAGAGAGGAACACCATCAGAAGATGTATATCTAGCATTAGTCTCAAGAGGACTGTCAACAGCTTTAGTGTCAGAGAGACTAACCAGGTCAAGAATATCAGCAATATATTTCGATTGGAAAAGAAGATAACCCCTTGGAGATGAGGCTACTTCAATTCCCAAGAAATATGTAAGAGTACCTAAATCCTTCATCTCAAATCGTTCTGCTAGTTGCGTCTTCAACTTTGTAACCCCATCAACATCATCACCAGTAATGATCATATCATCGACATATAAAGAGATGATAATGCAACCATGAGGAGTATTTCTGACAAATAAAGCAAAATCATGTGGACTTGAAGAGAAGCCAAGAGAAGTTATCACAATAGAGAATTTCTCAAACCAAGCGCGAGGAGCTTGTTTGAGCCCATAGAGAGATTTTTGCAGCTTGCATACTTCCCCCGGATTATGAGAAACTCCAGGAGGAGGAACCATATATATTTCTTCATGAAGATCACCATTTAGAAAAGCATTTTTGACATCCATCTGAGAGATATGCCATTGACGAACAGATGCAATAGCAATAAGAGTGCGAATGGTTGTCATCTTGGCAACAGGAGCAAAAGTTTCTTCATAATCCATGCCATATTGTTGAGCATATCCCTTGGCAACAAGACGAGCTTTGTAACGCTCAATAGAACCATCAGACTTGATCTTGATCTTAAAGACCCAACGAGAACCTATAACACGTTTGTCTGGTGGTAGAGACACCATAGTCCAAGTACCTGTTTTGTGCAAAGCAGAAAGTTCATCGTTCATAGCCTGCTGCCAAAGAGGATCAAGAACAGCCTCTTGATAGGAGGATGGCTCAGATAACCTGTGGAGAGAGGTCAAAGCAGAAGCAAAAGAAGTAGAATAAATGTTGTCAACAAAGTCAGGGAACTGAGTGGACTTATGGATACGTTGAGGATAACGACGAGGAAGATGAGGTGGTTGAGGATGAGGATCACCAATCTG
Organism: Lupinus angustifolius; assembly: GCF_001865875.1. Lineage (NCBI taxonomy): Eukaryota > Viridiplantae > Streptophyta > Magnoliopsida > Fabales > Fabaceae > Lupinus > Lupinus angustifolius. Next base: position 28,668 of record NW_017716570.1, read on the forward strand.
CAGAGGGTCATGGACAGGCGGGGGGTATGAGGAGCTTCATCCCTGGAATTCTCAAAATTAAAGTCATTTGGACCATCAATATCCGCAAAAAATGGATCAATATGAATGAGATCAGACCTGGTAATATTTTGAGAGTCAGATGGAATAGAATAAAAATGCAAATGCTCAAGAAAAACAACATGACGAGAAATATACAATTTACGAGTAGAAGGATTATAACAACGATAACTTTTCTGACCATCCCCATAACCAAGAAAGACATAAATGGCAGATCAAGGAGTCAATTTACTCCGTTCAACATGAGGAAGAAGAACAAAACAAGTGGAACCAAAAACCCTCAATGATGAATAATCAGGAGGATGACCATACAACCTTTCAAAAGGAGACAAACCTGAAGTAACAGAAGAAGGAATTCTGTTAATGACATGAACCGCAGTTTTGACAGCCTAACCCCAGAACTCAGAAGGAGCCGATGCTGACAAAAGCATTTCAGCAACTCCATTTTGTTCAGGGGTGTCAGTACAAGAGGCTTGGTGAACTGTTCCATCAGAGGAAAGTAACTCAGAGAATTTGTTAGAGGTGTATTCACCACCTAAATCACAGCGGAAGCACTTAATAACAGAGTTATATTGAGTATTAACCAAAGCACGAAAATGACAATAAATACCAAAGAATTCAGAACGATGTTTCATAAGAAAAATCCAACAATAACGGGTGTAATCATCAATGAAAGAGACATAATATTTGGATCCACTTTTAGTAGCAATTGGGGATGGACCCCATACATCAGAATGAACCAAATCAAAAGGTGCCTTAGAAATTGAAACACTTTTAGGAAAAGGTAAAGCAGAAAACTTGGCAAGTTTACAACCACAACAATCAAAAATGTCATTTGGTTGTAATGATCCTAAGACTCCCGTTGATGCTAAGTATTTCAAACGAGGAGAAGATACATGACCCAGACGAGAATGCCATAAATAAAACTTAGAAGAAGACAAATTCAAACGAAAAGATGATAAATCAACAGTAGGAGCTGCAACATGTGGAAGCTTCAGTTCATCCAAAATATAAAGCCCCCCCTGTCTATGGCCTGTCCCAATCAGCCTCTTCGATTGAGGATCCTGCACATAACAATGAGTTGAGGAAAATAAGATTGAGAAACCAGAATCACACAGTTGACTAACAGAAGCAAGACTTAAAGTGAGGTTAGGTATATAATAAACATCAGAGAGAGATAGTTTAGGTGTAGAAACAGAACCAACTCCTTCCAATAACATAGGAGTTCCATCAGCAGTCATAACAGATACACAGGACGACTTATGTACAGATGTAAAAGATTTAAAGTCAGATGACATATGATGGGACGCTCCAGAGTCAAGGATCCATATGGAGGATGATATACCTGATGAGCCAGCAGAAGACAGACCTACATTAGGAGAGACTGACATAGCATTGGGCTGAGATGCAAGAAACTTCTGAAATTGTTCTACCAGGTCAGACATGTTAGACCCAGAGTGAACCATCCCAGGGGTGGCAGATGGAGAAACAGCAGTAGCAGCAGCAACATTGGAAGATTGAGATGTGTGCTGAAAGTTCCTGTATTTCGACTGAGGCGGACGCCACTGAGGTGGTTGATAAGGTTGCTCCTTCTTCAATAATTTTGGACATTGAGCCTTCCAATGACCCTTTTCCTTACAGAAGCTACATTCATCATAATTGACTCTGCCTTGAGATTTTCCTTTCACAACAGGAGCAGCAAACACAGAGGGGCTTGGCAGAATCCCTTTGTCAACAATTCCCTTTTCAGAGTGGGACTTCAAACGAACTTCTTCAGCTAAAAGTTCATTAACAACAGAGTCAACAGATGGCAGAGGAGTGCGATGCAAAATGGAACCACGTAGGCCTTCAAAATCATTCCGAAGAGCCATCAAAAAATGTACTAAACGCTGTTGTTCCCAGCGATCAGTGTACGGTGTGAATGCTTGCAATTCTGCAGATTCAGTGAGTGCCAATTGGTCCCAAAGATTAGTCATAGCAGAATAAAACTCTTGGATGCTCATGCTATGTTGTTGGAGAGCTCGAATATCAATCTCTAACTGATATTGTTTTGCAAAATTGGACTGCACATACAATCGTTTAAGGTGCTCCCAAACCTGAGATGCTGAATCATATTTTGCAAGTTGAACACCAATAGATTGCGAAACAGAATTATTAATCCAAGTAATAATTTTCGAGTTGTTCACTTCCCAAGTTTCTAACTCCTTTGCATAATTTTCAGTAGCACTATTTGTAGGTTTAACAAAAGTTCCAGAAACATATCCCCACATTCGTTTACCAATCAGAAAATTTCTCATCACATAACTCCAATATGCATAGTTGGAAGATCCATTTAGTTGCACACTAATGGATTGCAAAGAATCATCTCTTTCAGTTGCCATAACTAACAAGCACAACAGCAGGGAAATCGAAATGCAAAGGGAAAGAGAAACAGAAAACCTGAAAAATTCGCTCAACAAAAACTGCGAATCTGAAATTGCGAATCTGAAACTGAGATCTCCGATCTGCGAAATGCGGAGGCTGATCTACCACTGAAAAGATGAAGAAAAGATGATGGAACCCATAAGCATGAACAGAAAGCTGTGGCCTTAGCAAACCTTGCTCTTGATACCATGTTAGATCAGCTGCATAGGAAGGAAGAGAGAAGGGAGAGGAGAAGAAGAAGAGAGAAGGAAGAGGAGAAATGCAATATTGGAATTAATGATGGAGATAAGGCCAAAGGGCCAATACAT
>NW_017716571.1:0-9108 GCF_001865875.1 Lupinus angustifolius
AACAACATTGGAAGATTGAGATTTGTGCTGAAAGTTCCTGTATTTCGACTGAGGCGGACGCCACTGAGGTGGTTGATAAGGTTGCTCCTTCTTCAATAATTTTGGACATTGAGCCTTCCAATGACCCTTTTCCTTACAGAAGCTACATTCATCATAATTGACTCTGCCTTGAGATTTTCCTTTCACAACAGGAGCAGCAAACACAGAGGGGCTTGGCAGAATCCCTTTGTCAACAATTCCCTTTTCAGAGTGGGACTTCAAACGAACTTCTTCACCTAAAAGTTCATTAACAACAGAGTCAACAGATGGCAGAGGAGTGCGATGCAAAATGGAACCACGTAGGCCTTCAAAATCATTCCGAAGAGCCATCAAAAACTGTACTAAACGCTGTTGTTCCCGGCGATCAGTGTACGGTGTGAATGCTTGCAATTCTGCAGATTCAATGAGTGCCAATTGGTCCCAAAGATTAGTCATGGCAAAATAAAACTCTTGGATGCTCATGCTATGTTGTTGGAGAGCTCGAATATCAATCTCTAACTGATATTGTTTTGCAAAATTGGACTGCATATACAATCGTTTAAGGTGCTCCCAAACCTGAGATGCTGAATCATATTTTGCAAGTTGAACACCAATAGATTGCGAAACAGAATTATTAATCCAAGTAATAATTTTCGAGTTGTTCACTTCCCAAGTTTCTAACTCCTTTGCATAATTTTCAGTAGCACTATTTGTAGGTTTAACAAAAGTTCCAGAAACATATCCCCACATTCGTTTACCAATCAGAAAATTTCTCATCACATAACTCCAATATGCATAGTTGGAAGATCCATTTAGTTGCACACTAATGGATTGCAAAACATCATCTCTTTCAGTTGCCATAACTAACAAGCACAACAGCAGGGAAATCGAAATGCAAATGGAAAGAGAAATAGAAAACCTGAAAAATTCGCTCAACGAAAACTGCGAATCTGAAACTGAGATCTCCGATCTGCGAAATGCGGAGGCTGATCTACCACTGCAAAGAAGAAGAAAAGATGATGGAACCCAGAAGCATGAACAGGATCTGCGAAAAATTTCGAATCGGGGCGGAGCCCCGAACCCCATCGGGGTTCCGCGAAAGCTGTGGCCTTAGCAAACCTTGCTCTTGATACCATATTAGATCAGCTGCATAGGAAGGAAGAGAGAAGGGAGAGGAGAAGAAGAAGAGAGAAGGGAGAGGAGAAAGTTAAGTAAATACTAAAAGACAAGACTACCCTTTACTAATAACTAAAATACATTTAACAGAAAGATCCATGCATGATTTATAACCATGATGGGCTTGAATCAAGTCTTAGTTAATTTCAGCTTCTGTAAAAACACTTAAATAGCAAGTTCTGACTTCTAACACAAGGATGAGATAAAAGATCCTAGCTATTTCGATCTCATCATACAGAAATTAGTAGACACGAAAATAAATTAAGCAAACAACTTGAAACAAGAGGAAGGGATTAGAGAAGCTCGCACCACAATATTTATACTGGTTTAGTCTCCAGTGTGAAATCTAAATCCAGCCTCAATCCAAGGTGAGATTTCCAAGATTCAAACACAATGTGTTCTTTGATCAAATCTAGCCTCTCCAAGCTAGATAGAAATAGTTTTGATCCACCCTAGCCTCTTCAAGCTAAAACTGGGTACTTTTCTTCCACCCTAGCCTCGCTAAGTTAGATATAACTAGTTCTTCACACAAACCACTTAAGGACTTAAACCACATATCTTGCAAGCCAAAAACAACAGCCACCCAGGGCCAATTTTCTGACTGATAATGAAAAATGTTTTTTTTAATGTATATTTGCTCATTACAATATAAGAGAAAAAATGGAGTGTGCCAAGGTTGGGCATGCAAAGCTCTTGAAGTTTTTCAGCACTTACGTGTTCAACATGTTTGAGATACCCCAAATGTCCCATTTTGTAGATGTTTACAGAGAGCAGAGAGGTTTTCCATCCATAAAGTATACAGAGCCCATCCCCTTCCCCCTTTTCTTTCAAGAGAGAAGTTTTCTTGAAGCTTCCTAGATGATTCTTATGCATTTTGAGAAACAGTATTGCAGTGCTAAGTGTCTTACATTTGGGGTCATTTTGGAACAATGTAGAAAATTTTTAGTGCATTGTTCTGTTGCAACCGACATTTGTCATGACATCTCGAACTTCAGAATAGCAACAATGTGCATTTTCATTATCCTTCCTGTATTTTCTTTATAAACACACTTTGATCTTCAATGAGCTTTTCTAGCCTCCATAGGATTGGGTTTTATGCTTCTATACTTTCCTTTCTCCATAAGACTTAAACTTTTACCTTGGCAAACCACGAGAATAGATGATCCAATTTAAGATTCTTGATTTTCATTACTACAGCTGTTCAAGATAGATTTCTCCATTCTTTAGCTCAAATTTGTTCTGTTCATTGGAATATTCAACTTGATAGCTTGACAACTTCATTCATTATTTGGCAAATCTGCATATCAGTCATTGAACTAGAAACTCAGTGTAAATATGCAATGTTAACTTGTTAAGAATATTAAAATGTTTAGAAGCATCACCTAAAGGATGACAAGTTGGAATTTAGGGCTAATGACTAATGCTCTACACACACATTTAAAGTTTTTCATTTTCCGTTTACATATGGACATTTGGTACACTTATACTTTAGTTCTGCCAACTCGCTTTGGTATGAGGTGCTGTACTCTAAGTTGTTGTGGGCAAAGCATTATCCCATGCTAAATAGATGAAGTTGTGATGGAAGTGCAAGTATTGAATATTGATTTTTAGGAAGAGGGGGCCAATGAGTAACATAATAAAAGTTTTCTCAATACTTTTTGTACTTTTCAGGTTTATGGAAGACTCTAAATACCATTTGATCTCAGCATAAGAGATTGCATATAGGTATTTTTGCTGGTACATTTTTATTTATGCTTCCAACAAAATTCATGTGAAATTTACTAGCTCCACGCAAAAATCTCTACTTTTCTCCATTTGTGGCAGGACGCTCATCTGACAAAGCTAGGCTTCCATGATTGATCTAGATCCAAGCTTGAAGGTATTGACAATTGGCAAGTGCTAGTTTTGATCAGATCCTATGATGTAATACTTGAATATATCATCTTTCTCAGTGCTGAGAATCTTGTTCCCTCGAATTCCAAATTTTCCACTATTCATTGCCTAATCAGTTGTCTTTCATATATTTCTTTTGTCACATTTGATATTTTCTACTTTTATAACATTCCTGTTACTGCCAACTGTTTCTTCACACAAGATATTTCATTCTCTTGTTACTTTTCCTTTCATTTTCTACTTTATGGATGAAACTATTAAGTTGCATGTTATAGAACTGTAGTAGTTTGGTGTGGTCGCTTGCTAGTTAATGATACCTCTCGCTCTGCATTTATGTTAGGCACTGCTATCATTCATGGATGTGAATTGTTGAGGAACATGAATGGACCTGTTCATGAGTGGAGGATTATTGATTTAATGACTTGAGGTGTGGAATTTTCGGGTCATCTTCTTTGTATTACTGGAATTATTACCTCTCTTGATTAGCATCTTCTGAATTTTTGGAGGGATGTTGCATTTCTCTCTTCTATTATTTGTTCTGCTGGTCTACATAAAATATGTGTCATTCAAAACCTTATTTAATAAATTCTGTGCAATACTACAATACTATCACAACTAGAAGAATTATTTGTGTGAACCAATGTTCATATTTTTAAGTCTTCAACATGTTTAGTTCTTACAAACTAGGGGGGTCGTTCAATTTTGGTAAAAAAATTTACTTTTCAATTCCTATAATGCCTGGAATAGATACCTTTGGTTCTTAAGGTTAAGTTGCTTCCTCTATATGACTAGCAAAAAATAACATCAATATTGGCACATGGCAGTAGGGACCAAAAATAAAGACTTTTTTCTTCTCCCTTTTACTGTACTTCCTCCTCATTTTTTGTAACTCTAAAATGTGGAGACCGGCTTGATACACCACCACTTGTTACGAATTCCAACCATGGAAATAAAATCAGGGTGCTTGTTTACCTTAAATCATCAAAAGAAAAGTAGGATACTTACATTTGAGCTCCACTACTTGTTGCTCCAAAGGAGAGTACTTAAGGTGAATGTGGTTTTGGGTTTGAAGCAGAAGCGTCACTTGAAGCTTTTAGAAGCTTTTGGAGGAAGTGTCGGTGGAAAGAAGGATTAGGTACATGGAAGAGTTTGAAGGTTCTGCGGATTGGATGGTGGATATTTTGGGAGTTGAACAGTTGGGACCAGAAGAATTGATGGGTAATGAACGAATTCTGACTTTGGGTGCGCAACAGTCGGTAATCACCTGTTGTTTTTGCTTACCCATGTTTCGTGGTGGTTCTACCACCCCAAGATGGTGGGAGTTACCTGTTATATATATATAGAAGAGAGTGTTTCATCGTTGTTGATTTGACATGGTGTTTGGAAGATGTTGAAAGAGGTTTCTTCACTCCATGTGAGTGTTGACTCGCTGAGGAACAAAGGTATCTTTCATTTCAAGCTTTTAATTATTGAAACGAAAATCTTCTAATAGGCAAAGAAGGTAATTAACTATTGAAATTGATGAATTTCTATTTACGTTTGGGGATCAAAATATCAATTCATCTTAATTCAATTGAACATTCAGCACACTTAATCCATCTTATAGCAGAAATGGAGGAAAGTGTTTTACATACAAAATAGCATATTAATATGGATTATAGACTGAGGATGTCAGAGTTTACAAACAAAGTAGAAGGTTTATGTAACACTGAGCATATTTATTAATTATTATGTCTGCCAAGAACAATAGACTGGTACTTCAATACTTGAAAGCATATCAGGCTTAGAACTTGTTCTAACTAGTGAAATCATGCATGATGGCTCATGACTTAGTGAACTCATGGATGAACTTCAGCTGGTAGTGGAACTTCAGCTGGTACTGGAACTGCAGCTGGTAGTGGAACTGCAACTGGAACTGCACCACCACTGCCAGGATTTGGTGTCTCAAAACCAGGGTTTGGGACAAATGTGTCATCATGACCAGGAGCATAACTGTGACCAGCTGCTGATCCTGCTCCTAGTCCACCACTGCCACCCATGACAGGACTTTGAGGTCTGACCCCGAATAGAGGTGGAAATCCTACACGACCGATGCCCGGAATATACACACTGCCATCAGACATGGACAAAAACTGAGGCTCCTTCTTGTCCTCGGTGTTAGAGTTGTTTGGAACAATGTTGTGTCTAGCACCTACTTGCCAAGTTGTGGCAAGCAGGATACTAGAGATGAGAAGTGCAAGGAAAGAGCATGATGCTTTGTAAGCCATTGTAAGATAGGAGTTTGATTTTGAATGAGATGTGTTGTGTGTTGAAGCTGGAAGAGAGTGGCTGCATTTTATAGTTCCAGATTCTGCTGAGTTGGTGTGTACTATGGCGGTGAGTTAAGTGTTTCTTTGCACAAATGCCACTGGCAGAGCATTGGTAATTTAGTTGCATGGAGCCACTTTGGTAGTTGATGGTTTGTGGTTCAGGAAACTGAAGTACATTTCATAGGTTAAAATGGCGACTGTTTTTTGGAGTCACTTTTATTACCTGCTATTTGTGGAGCATTGTCATCAATTTCATAGTGGTCACTTAATGGAACCTCCACATGGCTGAGTAATGCATACCATTTACTGATGCAGGAACAGCTTTTTCTCACTGGAGAAAAATTCTAAATTGCACATCTATATTAGAGATGCATGGTATACACTGAACTCTGAATTGATGCTAGGTGAATTGCACTCAATTCCAATTTCATAACTATCTGCACAATTACGTAGAGCTTTAAATGAAAAAAACTTGTAACGCAATGTTATTACTTGAAGATGCGATTCTACACAGCTCTCTATTTTTGGCACACAATTACTAGGCAATGATTCACATTATGATGCTCTCAAATATGTGATCTTGTGACATATTACTTTTCTTACGGTGTTCGAAGATTTGTAGGAGAATATATCATTTTTCATATTTTAATCCACTTTACTCTATTTTTTATACTCCATCCATCTACGATAATAACAACATATTCTTAGCACTTTTGGAGACTTCAAATTTCTAGATAAATATCATATTTATGTAAATAAAATATGTCACTTTCAACCAAGATTTGCTAGCATGTAGAATTTGGTGCTTCTTTTTAGGGGTGAGTATGAGTTGGGTTAAGACTTGTCTCTTATTCACTATTAAATGTTGGTTGGATCATTTGTTTGAATTCGGTCCGGACATTAGACCCGACTCTAAATATTGACTGTGTTAGTCTTTAAATCTGACACTACTCCCAATTAAATATAATACATCCTCATTTTAAATAAACTCTTCTCAATATTATTTATTATGAATATGTAATTTGACATAAAAATGATATATGTATATATATTATTAATAATATATATATAATGAAAAATTAGATAATTAATGATACTTTTGATAAAAATGTGTCATTAATCGTACATATGATGAGTAAGTGATCATGGAACAGGACAGACCGAGTTATGCTTAGTCTCTACCCGACCCTAAATATTTACCGAGTCTAATTTTTTAACCTGGATAATACCTTAGATCCGATAAGACCCAATCCTATTCCGACCCGATCATAATCGGGCTATACCAGGTGAAAGTGTAGAGTGTGGTCTGCTCACCCCATTTTTTTGTTTAAGACTCTTCACATTAGGAAGAATTGTTGGGCTCCAATTATTTTGAATCAATCTAAAAAAACAAGTTTAGAGGGATCACACACTATACATTTGTTGAAAAGAAACTAAACTCATACCACCTTAAGCAACAAAAGCTGATAGCAATTTTTGTTTGATATCTAACAATCTTAGAGCACAAATGGATGGAACCTCTTGACACTTGATGATATTAACAGTTTAATACCATGCATTATGCCGAAACCAATACGTTTTGAGACCGGAATTAAGCCTAGTTTGCTACAAGTGATTGACTGAATTCAAAGCAAGAAAACCACAGAAAGATTTTCTTTCTTGAATTCATTCACGCAGGATAAAGCATTTGGCCCTTGATCAGAAAATCTAGGAAGTTGGACTAGTGAGTTTACGCACGTAATGCTGATAGGATTAGGTCAGAGCCAAAGCCTAATATTGAAAATGTATATAGAAGGGGAAATAGGAAAGTGGTTAAAAGCTTCCAAAATACCCCTAGTGGTTAGTTGTTAGTTAGCCTATTAATAAGGAGCTAGCTATAGAGAAGTTAGTTAGTTTTTGGATAATTGGAATGTGGCATAACTAATTCAGGGAATTAGTTAGGGACTCTCTCTCAAAGTGTAATTCATCTCTTTTAATAATAATACATTCTTGTTTAGCATCTCATTGATAATAAACCATTCTTTCCTCTTCTTGTTTAGTATCTCATTGATACTAAACCATTCTTTCCTCTTCTTGTATTCAATTTTTATGTCCTCAGGTACGGGTTCTAACACCGGTATCAAAACACCGATTATGGTGCCCTAAGAAGATGCGAAATTATGCCACTGGTTGGTGAAGACGCGAAGTATGTCGCGAACGAGAGAAGATTGGGAACAAGAACGCGGGGAGATGCGAATGCGATTGGAATTTGCCGAAGCACTAGCCAAGAAAGATGAAGAACAGATCGCAGATCGGACAATGAAGCTGGAATAGTGTCGCATCGCGGATAGTCCTGTTTGGGAGGAATTCGCAAGTAGTGTCGTTCGCGGCGAGGATGAGATACACCGACGAGAAAAATGGAGAAAGTTGGAAATTCTAATTTTTGTCGACGATGATGCGTTCGGGTGGACTCATCGGTTGGAAAGGTACTTCCAATTGAAAGAACTATCTAAAAATGAGAAGATGCAGGCCACTATTATGGCACTTGAGGGGAAGGCATTGAGTTGGTACCATTGGTGGGAGAAATGCAACCCGAGGCTAAATTGGGAAGGATTCAAGATCGCGGTGGTTCATTGGTTTCAACCGTCGATGATCCAGAATCTGTTCGAGCAGTTGGTGCCGCTTAAGCAGATTGGCTCGGTAGAGGGCTTTGTGGAGGAATTCGAGAAGTATGTTGGAGCCTTGAGGACTATTGATCACGAGTTCCCGAGGGGCATATTTCTAAATGGGTTGAACGAAGAGCTTCGGGCCGAGGTAAAATTGTATAAATTGCATTCTTTGTCAGAAATTATACAAAAGGTGTTGCTGATTGAGCAAAACAATGTGTTGTTGCACAAGAAAGGAGGGTATAGTTACTCCAATATAAGTGCAGGGAGTCAACGTAGCGACACCTGCACTAAAACCCTGACTGTTGAATCAAAAGTAGAATGGGTGAAGAAGAATGACAGCCTTTGGGGGCAATAACACTATGAGGGGTTTAGGGCCAAATCACGCAATAGAGAGTGTAATGCCAAAAGGAGGGGAGTTCAAGCAACTAATAAGCGCTGAAATACGGGAGAGGTGAGACAAAGATTTATGTTTCTAGTTACTGCAAAAACTAGTAGTTCCAAATGATCATTTTGGAGGATGAGGAGGAAGACATTGTTAATGAGTTAGATATGGGGAGGAATTGGAAAGGTTCAAGTCTTCACAACTATCCATGTATTCTATGACCGGACTCACATATGATAAGTCAAGGAAAGTAGGAGGGGTTCTAAGGGAGAATTTGGTAGTGATAATGATAGATTGTGGTGCTTCCCGCAATTTCATCTCACCCGAATTGGTGAACAGGTTACGGTTGAAGGTGATAGAGACCCAGGCCTATATGGTAGAGGTAGGAGATGGACACATGATCCAGTGTAAAGGAAAACGTGCACAACTTCAACTTTATATGCAACAGCTAGAAGTGATTCAAGACTTCTACCTGTTCCACTTGAAGGTGAAAGTGTGCATGTCAAGAGGAACACTTTGGAAAGCTCTCCTTATATGTCATGGTTTTGATGAGGACAACTTGTGCCTATAAGAGCTTGAAGATCATCAACAAATCAACGTGCTTAAGTCTTTAATTGGTACTAGGCTTAGACTAGAATCTAGTTTAAGTTGAGTCAAGGCTTAGGGCACCTAATACATGTCT
>NW_017716572.1:0-3691 GCF_001865875.1 Lupinus angustifolius
CCCCCCCGTTCTAGGTGTATTGTAACCACTAATACCTAACAGAAGGGAGTGGACTTAGTTTTGGGATTGGAAGGGTTAGCAAGCCTGGGAGAAGTGAAGGTTGACTTTGTAAGGATGAAATTAACTCTAAAAAAGGGGCTCTGTAATCACCATCGTCGGGGATCCTGCTTTGACTCAGACTGAACTTGCTTATGGTGCCTTGATGCAAGTGTTGCTAAAAGAAGGGGAACCGACAACTGCTATATAGAACAAGTTCCCAGAATTTCCACTTGAAGACAAGTTAATTCTCTTAGGAGAGGATATTGATATGATTAGGCTAGAGTCAAAGGCCAATATTGAAAATTTATATAGAAGGGGAAATAGGAAAAGGGTTAAAAGCTTCAAAAAATACCCCTAGTGGTTAGTTGTTAGTTAGCCTATTAATAAGGAGCTAGCTATAGAAAAGTTAGTTAGTTTTTGGGTAATTGGAATGTGGTAGAACTAATTCAGGGAATTAGTTAGGAACTCTCTCTCTCAAAATGTAGTTCATCTCTTTCAATAATAATACATTCTTGTTTAGCATCTCATTGATACTAAATCATTCTTTTTTCTTCTTGTATTCAATTTTTAGTTCCTAAGGTACAGGTTCTAACAAATGCCCGTTAGACCTAACCAGTTCTTTTCTTCAACTGATGATATTCCATCTTCAACATCAACAAATAATTCTCTATAGATCTTATTTTCTTCAGAAGATCTCACAATATAGTTCCTTGGCAAAGATGCTCAGACTTTTGTCCATCATCTGGCTCAACTTTATTACCAAAGCTGTTGCTTTGGATGGTTGCAGAAGAAAAGCATTGATCATCCCAATCAGATTTCGAGTCCATTTTCCCATCCAAAAATAGGCAAACAATAGTTTAGTCATCCATCTTTGAAGTAGGATATTTAAGCTTCCACTCTCGAGTAGAAAATGCCACCACAATCCTCGTAGCGGATGATCAAGCCGGGGCTGATGATACTATCTCAACCACCTCTTCATTACTTAAAACATCCCAGACCTGCACTAAACACCAAGATAATTGGATATGATATTCATTACAAGAAGATGGTAGCTTGCAAAACATTAAAATATACAATCACTATGGCTTACTACTAGTCCTTAGAAACAAACTTCAAGCAGGGAGAAAAATTAATGAAACAATTTTCATGTTACCAAAAAAACAAGTGAATGGACATATTTTTTACACCTCAGTTCTTCATTTGAATTAACAATTCTTACCCCATCCGACGCAATAACAACGAACTGATCTCAATCGATAAAGGTGTGGTGATAAAATTCAGGTACATAAATCACTCCATATTTCTTCAAGCAAAAGTCTCCAAATGCTCTAGCCCTTGCTAATCCTGGTGCATTATCAAAAGGCAACCATACCCTAAGAACATCTGGCTCTTCTTGTAAAGCAAATACCCTACCGTTGCACCACTTTATTCTTTCTGCTTCCCATACAAGAATTCATATCAAATTCCTTTTAAGTTATCATCAAGTGAAAAACATAAATTGCCAATGATGGTGGAAAATGTAATATGACATACTTGGCAAATCAAGCTTCAAATCAACAGTCAACTGAATCGCCAACATGGAATCATTGTTATCTTTCAATCCCATGATAGCTCAGGAATCCCCGATACTACGGATGAATAGTTTTGAACCCGGGAATGTTAAGAAAAAATATGAAATGTGTGAAAAGGAAACAAGAGGGTTTATAGGATGCTCTTTGAACTACATGTTTTACTATAGTGATAGTAGTGCTCCCACTACAGAAGCATTTCAAATTTGGATGAGACTTCAATTCTTTGTCCATAGCCTTGAATGCCTTCAAGAAAGTTTCTCTCCACGTCGAATTCAGTTCATCCTCAGTAGAGATATCCTTCTCAGACTCTATATTGTCGAGCTCTATGTTCCCTTTGAAACCAACTTTACTTGACCTATTTCGCCTTGATTTATGAAAATGCAAAGATAAAATCAATTTTAGTGGTGAGGCATCCTGGATTTTGTGTGCAACAAGGTGACCACGCAGACCAAGGCCATTAAAGACACCACAAAAGATCACATCTTCAGACATGAAATCCTACAGAAAAAAAGATCCAAACTAGGATGTCAATTTCTAAGATGAAAAATGCCACTTATACATCCCTACGAAATACATCAACTTATTTCTAGGAAATGTAGCAGAATTAGAGTGCATATATGCCAAAATGATGCAGGACAAACTACAATCAAATGGTAAAAACGTCGCGAATATGGCGAAGTGATGAAAATATCTACTTCCCATACGATCATTGCATCCTGATTAACACCCTTTCGACCATGTTGTGTGAATATGCAAGAAGACCGGCTCTTTCCATTAGTGACAATTCTATTTGGCAAAGATGGTAACTGATGCAAAGAGATAACATGATTAGAGAATGTTCTCCTTGCTTTCTTTTGACCACAAAATCCAATTTCTAAACAAGATGGAGAGACTATTTCTTGATTGGTCCGGCTACTATAAGTACTCCCACTGCTTGTTGAGACACAAAACCCCATTTGCTCAGTTCCAGAATAAAGACATCTGAAGTAAACAATGTCAAATTCCTTAATTTCTCACCAGAAATTATGAGGTTGCAAGTGTAGTTATACAATTCAAACTTTGGTTATAGCCAGAAAATCTTAACATTTAGCCCTAAACCCTAAAAATTGAACTAAAGTGAAACAGAAAACACACTACATTGTCTATCTTTTCATCCATTTTCTGTATTTCCTTTTCACAATACATGGATCCTTCGCTTGCAAGGAGGAAAAATAAAGATTAAAATAGTAAATTAAATACATAAAAACCACCTTTTTGGATGAAAATATTTAAGCATAGAATAGAACTATTCGAGAACAAATCTACCATATTTTACACATATTGAATTATTTTACAACATGTGTTTGTTAGTTTGTTAGCTAGTTAGTTAGGTAAGTTTGTTACATATTCATGTACTATAAATAAGATTTCTCATGCCTTGATCAAAGAATGAGAAATAAAGTGAAAAATAGAACAAAAGCAGAAAAGGATAGAAAGAAAAGTGTGATATGATCATGTCAAGAAAGAGCATTTAAGATCGATCAAATATATGTTACGTAACTATTTATCATAACAAATAATCAAAAACAAGAAAAACAAAAGTGGCAATAATAGAGCAATTTATTATCCCCATAGAGAGTAAACAATAAAATGAAAACCAAACCATCCTAACAAAAATAACATATAGCAAAAGAGAACATGGGAACCACACTAGTTGGCTTAGTTATTCTTAAATAAAATCGTCATTTATGTGAATGAATGGATGAGATTGAATATAAGTAGTAGAGTTTTTCTCTTTAGTTTTAAGAATAAATTTGTCTTATCATAATAAACATAAAAATATAAGTGTAATTGCATATAACATTTTCTTTATTTTTGGCATCACTTCCCTCTCCAGTAATGAAGAGGAGTCTCATTCGACAAATAAAGCAGTGGAAGATGAAAAATAAGGAAACTACACATATGATTTTATTAATATATTGTTATTGGTTTTTTTTATGGGAAAATGGATTCTTCTCTTAGGTTGAAGTAAGACTCAAGCGTCGAGGGGAACATAGCTCGACAAGATATGAAGTTTTTGGTGGGCATGTGATATTATGATA
>NW_017716573.1:0-12285 GCF_001865875.1 Lupinus angustifolius
TATATATATATATATAGCTTACATTTCTCCAATATTGGAGGGTAATAACTATATTTGAGACCAAATTTTTTTTAATAGTCCTAAATTTTAATTACCTTTTTAATTAAATAATTTCAAAACTTATAAATATCTTATTTCTCTTAAATTCTAGTATGAGAAAACCGTAACTAAGGAGAATAGAATCTAGGTTGAGAAAAATTGAGAGAAGTGAAGTAACTGTTTTTGCTTTGATACAACTAAAATTAGTTACAACCAACACAATAGAAGGGTGTTTATATGAGAGGTAACTAAACCAAAAGGCTAAACCAGAAACCAACAATAGAGTCAAAGAGAAAAGCCAAAGGCTAAGGCTAAAATACAATCAGTAAAATAATATAAAGCCTAATCTCTAATATAACCCCCTGAAGATGAATGACTTTGTTCTATGTTGGACAATCTGAAGAAATCTTTAACTTGAAGTTGTTGTCTGAAGCCTAAAAATTTGTCGCTAGAAAGAGGTTTAGTGAGCACATCAGCAGTTTGAAGAGCTGAAGGAATATGCTTAACAATCAATGTTTTGTTCTGAATTTTGTCATGAACAAAATAAAGGTCAAGTTCAATATGCTTGGTTTTGCTATGAAGAACCGGGTTATGAGATATAGAGACTATGCTAAGATTGTCACAATAAACAGTGGGAGTGCAGAAAGCAAATTGTAGTTCCTTAAGGAGTGACTCAACCCACATAAGTTCTTGAGCTGCTAGAGCCAAACTTCTATATTCAGCTTCAATGCTGGATCTAGAAATTGTGGTTTTCTTTTTAGACCACCAAGTAATAAGGTTGGGACCAAGAAAGATGTAAGCTCTAGAGATGGACTTTCTATCATCAATATCAGAAGCCCAATCAACATCACAGAAAGCTATAATAGTAATAGGCTTTGAGATGGCAGTCTTCTGGATATGCAAGCCAAAAGAAGTAGTACCTTGAAGGTACATAAGAATCCTTTTAACAGCAGCCCAATGTGAGTTAAGAGGATTGCTGAGAAATCGACACATTTTGTTGACATTATAGGCAATGTCTGGCCTAATAACTATAACATACTGCAAGGCACCCACAATTGACCTATAGAAGGTAGGATCACTAACAGGTTCATCACCAACTTTGGATAGTTTACAGTTGTTGGTCATAGGAGCATTAACAGGTTTGGTTGAAGTCATATGAGCTCTATCTAAAAGATCAGTAATGTATTTAGATTGAGACATGAGAATTGAGCCATTGTTGAGATGCTTGACTTCAATGCCAATAAATAGTCAAGTTTTCCTAACTTCTTTAAAGCAAAGGCTGAACTGAGAGCACCAATGAACTTATGCACATGAGTTGTTGATGAATTAGTGAGAATTATATCATCCATATAGACCAGAACAAATAGTTTGTAAGTGGTGGAAGTGTGAATGAAAATAGAAGTATCACATCTACAAACCATGAAGCCAAGAGTGACAAGATTAGATTTCAATTTTTCAAACCACTGCGTGAGTGCTTGTTTGAGACCGTATATAGCTTTGTTGAGCTTGCAAACCAAAGTTTAGAGAAGGCATCCACAACGGACAAATAATATCGAAAACCAGACTATGAATAATAAGGAGAAGGTCCCCAAAGATCAACAGAACAAGATAAAAAATCGAAGAGTAAATAGTGGTGGAACGAGGAGCATATAACCTATGAGCTTTACCTAAGCAACAAGGCGAACAAAAATTTAAAATAGTTTTATTTGCATGAGGAATATTACATTGTTTGAGGACATTGTGAACTGTGGTCTCATGGGGATGACCAAGTCGACAATGCCAAAGATGAAAAATACTAGGTAAAGCAATATTAGCATTAGGAAAAATATGTCCTAACTCAACTACATTATCATGAAGAATAGAACTAGCAACAGGGACATAATTATTTGCAACAGTAGATTCTAAACCAATTAAATTGTTGTGTGAAAGTAACAAACAACAGGGAATAGAACTGGGTACAAATGAATGAAAAGCATAAAGCCCTTCCATTGTGAGAGTTCCTCGGAGAAGAATCTGGTTAGTATCTTGAGATTTAATAAAACACTTGTTACGATGAAACTCAAAATAACACTTGTTATCTTTAGTGAATTGAGATAGACTAATGAGATTTTTAGTGATATGAGGAACATGAAAAATATTAGTAGAAGAAGAAGAGAAAGCAGAGTTTCTAGTAGCATGAATTGAAATACCCTGACCATTACCCATAAAGATGTCTTCAGGACCAAAGTGATTTGTTGGTTCATGAATTAGACCCGCATCGGCAGTGAGATGGTTTATTGCTCTAGAATCAAGTTACCAGATGGCATGTTTGTCATTATGCAGTTCTATATCAGCTATCATAGCAAAGGTTCCATAAGGATGAGAAGAATTCCGACCAGAAGTTGGAGCTGAGGGATAAGAATTCGGGCTAGGTCCAAGAAGTGAAGGTCCAAACCGAGTTTGAGGAGCAGAGGGGAAGTCACGTGCAGGGTAATAGTTATCACGTGAAGTGTAGTGAGGCTCAGCATAATAATGGGCTTGAGACTTGTGAGGCCCATCAAGAAAATCAGACCTTTGATAATGTGGCCTATGATAGGACGGTCATCTAGGAGGAAAATGATGAGAATAAGACCTTGGAGCATACAAGGAATTACCACCATAACCATATAGAGTATAGTAGTGTGTGGTGATGTCATGACCAAGACGGTTGCAAAAATCACAACATGACGGAGGAGACCGTTGATAACTTCTACCGACTCTCAAGCATCCGCCTCTACGCAGATTACGACCTCCCCGAGGTCCACCAACACCACCAAAACTACTAGAAGACAAATTATATCCAAAGTCATGTTTCGATGAATAAATTACCAACAATGGAGAGAAATTGGAATATTGCTTGGATGAGGCATGACCAGGTGATGGTGATGGAACAACAGCAATATTGGCAGATAACACATCAGAAAGCACTTTTGATTTATTCTTATCAAGACGGGATTCAAATGTTAATAGAAATGATTCAAAACTGTGAACTGTTGGTAGATTATCTTGACTCTCAATAGAGGTAATAACCGGTTGAAATTCCTCATTGAGACCATCAAGAATGTAGCCAATGTGTTCCGATGTAGGAATAGGAGCACCAATAAACACTAGAGCATCCACTAGGTTTTTTATTCTGGGAAAATAAGCAGCAATAGAAGATGAACCTTGTGTTATAGATCAAAGTTGACGACTCTGAGCCTTCGTTTGAGAACTACAGAAGTTGTGGAGCTCCTCCCACAGTTGCCATGAGTGAGTACATCCAACAACACGTGGTTGAAGGCTTTCAAATAGAGAATTGAGGATCCAGGAGAAGATCGCTTGAAGTTGCTCCTCTCAGCGCAAATATGCAGAATTGATGCGATTGATTAACCGATCATCATCGGAGAGAAAATGGCGAGGGATGCCGATTCCGTCAACGAATCGATTAGCACGGTTGGAAGTGAGCATCACAACCATGAAGTGACCCGCCACACTAAGAAATTTTGTTCAGTAAGCTTCATCGAAGGAGAAGGAAGAACAAGAGAAGTTGAAGCCGATTGTAGTGGAGCAGACTATGGCGGTGGAGAAACCGGCGGTGTTGAACCAGGAACGATGGAGGAATTCATTAGCTCGAATGATACCATATGAGAAAACCATAACTGAGGAGAATAGAATCTAGGTTGAGAGAGAAGAGAAGTAACTATTTTTTCTTTGATACAACTAAAATTAGTTACAACCAACACAATGGAAGGGTGTTTATATGAGATTTAACTAAACCAGAAGGCTAAAGCAGAAACCAACAATAGAGTCAAAGAGAAAAGCCAAAGGCTAAGCCTAAAATACAATGAGTAAAATAATATAAAACCTAATCTCTAATATCTAGTACTTGGGGGTTTGAGAAGATCTCAATTCCTATATATATATACACCTAAATTAAGTTGCACTACTTATATTCAATCTCATTAAATCATTTTATATGTGACCTCGGTAATATTGGATGAGATATGTGACTTCGATAATATTGTGTAAGATATGTGACTTCCATAATATGTTGTGGGGTGTGTGACCTTGATGTTTTGGCGTGGGGTGTGTGACCTGGATTCTTCTTACCTTATGCTAAGTTGTTATGCAAGGGGTCCCAATATGATTTCTTTATCTTAGTGTATTTTTGTCTTTTTTATTTCATGATTTCAGAACCTTTTAGACATTAGGGTTGCACTCGAATAATCTTTTTTCACGCTATAGATTTTGAACCAATTTTATCTATCCGGTCATCTTTTAAGTTGAGCTCTTGTTATGGGTCCATGAGTGTAACTCTAATACTAATCCCGAACAACTTACTTTGCTTATTGTTACCCTCGAGGGGCATTCATGGTAGTAAGTCTTATCAAACACAATAAATTCTAATACATTATCATTCTTTTTTGTTGTTGAAGAATCCTGAAATCAAGTGGTGGAGACTCACCATTCATAAGGCTATAATATAGCACCATTACATTAGTATTAGTATTCACAATTTAAGGCTCAACTTTATTTCAATAATTTTAATTGTCTACGATCTTTACAATAAATAAAAACAAGTTTTTTTATTAGATTAATATTTATAGATTTGATTTTTATTAATTTTTGAATAAACTTAAATAATACATTTTATATTTCTCTATTTATGAATGTTCAATTTGTTTTTAATGTTTATTTTTGACATTTATTTTTGTTCAGAAAATTCATTTGGTTGTTCTATGATAACCATGTTAGTATTCATTTGAATATTCTAGTACCCCTTAAACTTTACTAGTTGGTGAAATGGATGCATATATATATATATATATATATATATATATAGGAAATTATTACAATTAGACTCGCAATAATAGTAAAGCAATAGTATAGGTTAACTAACTTTTATATAGGGGTGTAAGCGGTTCCGGTTTAAACCGCGAAACCGACGGAACCGAACCGAACCAAACCGTAAAATGCGGTTCGGTTCGATTTCGCGGTTCGGTTCGGTTATTTTTTTAAGGAACCGTTTATGTTCGGTTCGGTTTATGGTTTTAGAAATTTAGGAACCGTTGGAACCGAACCGAACCGCATATTAAAGAAATATATACAAGAGATTAGGGAATAATGTTTTATTAGTGAATTGTAGTGTTATATATGTTACTAAATTGTTATTAAGTTAGTATTATATATGTTATTAGTTACTAAATTGTGTGTCTTATGATTTCGAACATATTTATAACTTTTGTGATATTGAGTTTGAAACTAACATATATGGTATATTATTATACATGTATTGTTACATGTGTTACTAATTATAAAATGTAAGGTTATAAATGTAACTATTATATATTTTACTAATTCATATATATGTTACTAATCATGAATTTTATTATTATATATGATTCATAATTTTTTATAATAGTAGTAGTAATGTTTATCATTTTATGGATAAACAATATCTCTTGTAATATATTTTGAATTTTCATTTCATGGAAGATTTTTTATAACAAAGTAAATGGAAAAACCGTGGAACCGAACCGAACCATTCAAGAGCGGTTCGGTTCGGTTCTTATAGTTAAACTTGTGGTTAATTAAGCGGAACCGAACCATATATTTTTAATCGGTTCGGTCACTAAAATGCACCAAAAACCGAACCGAACCGAATTTTTACACCCCTACTTTTATATTTGAAGAAAATTGTCATCAAAATATAAAATTTGTTGAGAAGAAGAGAATAAGTAAATTTCTGAGTTAAATTTGGTTAATGAAATAATGTTGATATACATAAAAATGAAATATAATGCTCCAGCCGTCGAAGTAAAAATAAAACTCATGAGTTGGATTTATCTATACTATTAATTTAACATTATCTATAAACTAATTTCACCAATAAATAAAATTTAAAGGGTAATTTATTGGAGTCTCCACCTACCTTGCCAATGAAGCAACCTCAAAATAATTCAGCAACTACAAATGATATGCATCAAAGCCTAGCAAAGGTCACTGACCAAAATTATACGGTCAGAATGACCCAGGATACACTACATCAGGCACAATGTGCTTCGGTCAAAACTGGTGCACCAGGCACTATGCCTCGGTCAAGCTTGGTGCACCAAGCACAGTGTGCCTCGCCCAAACTTGACGCACCAGGCACTATGCCTCGGTCAGGCTTACGGAACTAGAAACAAAGTGCCTCGGTCAGATGTGATGCTTCAGACATGGGACATGGCACAAGTATCATGCATCAGGCTCAAGGCACCTCGGTTAGGATTGGCGCATCACGCATTAGGTATGGCACAGGCGTGGCCATCAGACTCAACGAGCCTCAGTCAAGGCTGACGCATCTGATATAAAGCATGGTGCATCAAGCATGGGCCACGTGACTCAAACCTGGATCGGTCAGAAATCAATAACGTGGGCTCTTATTTTACTCACATGTTTTCCATGGGCTATTTTTGTATATTCTAAAAAGGGTTCATCCCAAAGTTTGTTGGGGTAGTTAAAGTTTGTTTTGATTTGTTTCTTATCAGTTAGTTAGTTAGCTTAGGCTTCAAGTAATTAGCTTGGCACTATAGCTTGTATAAATTAGCACCTTGTGCTCCATAATCAATATGAAAATGAGGTATATTCAACAAAATCGCAATATGGTATTAGAGCCTTCATACTGAAGGCTCTGTTTACCCAAGTTGCAAAATCCTCAAGATCATCCAAGAAGATAACAAGAAGGAGCCTCTGACCAAGATTTCTGGTCAAGAAGAAAGGCATTTCAGGAACCTCAAGTAGTTCAGCCAAGAATCATGGCAAATTTGCCAACAACAGAAGACCAAAGGAATATGTTGCCATCTCAAGGCAGCTATGATATCCATAACCCATACTATCTTCATCCAGGAGATAGCCTAGGGGCTGTCCTTGTGACACCACCCCTACAAACCAACAATTATGACTCCTGAATGAGAGCTATGAAGAGTGATTTGCTATCCAAAAAAAAATTCAAATTTGTTGATGGAACAATAAAACCACCTCCTCATTCGAGCTTTGAGTATGACATATGGGAAAGGCATAACACAATGGTGATATCTTATATTACAAGATGCCTCACACCCTCGATAGCACAAAGCACCATCTACATTGACAATGCACAAGAATTATGGGCAGATTTGAGAGAAAGATTTTCAAAAGAAGAGCATATCAGAATGTCAGATATTTTTCAAGAAATACACTCAATGAGACAAGGAGAAAGGAGTATATCAGACTTTCACACAGACCTCAAGACCCTTTGGGAGGAACTTGAATCTTTGAGACCACTACCGTCATGCATTTGTGAAAACAAGTGCAACTGTGGATCAACAAAGGTCATCAAGGACCAGCGTGAAGCAGAGCATGTTATTTGCTTCCTCAAGGGAATAAATGATGAATTCAGTAGCACAAGAGCACAAATTCTCCTCATGGATCCTCTACCTCAAATAAATAAAGCATTCTCTCTGGTTCTACAGCAAGAAAGACAAGTTAATGGTGCAAGTTTATCCGTGTCAAAGGTAATGTTCAACTACACTAATGACAAACCTACACCAACCAAGGCAGACACTACACAACAATGGAAACCTAGATTCACACAACCAAGAGGAAGCTACATACAAGGAAGAGGCAGAGGCTATGGAAGGGGCTACAGCAACCAAAGGAGAAATAGAACAAAGGTTTGTACATATTGTGGAAGGGATATGCATACAATAGACACTTGCTACTTTAAACATGAATTCTCTCCTAACACCAATCAAAGAAGAACAAGGCAAGAGACCAGTGTAGTGAACATAAACACCACACATGACAGACCCTCAGAAAAGTATAGCAAGGGGCAGACACTAATTGATGAACCAAAAGACACCTCCTTCAATTTTGGCCCTTGGCAATTTGCTCAACTTACATCACTTCTCAAGAGCATTGGCCCTAGCCATAATGTGAACCAACTGAATGTCATGCCAAGTAACAACTCACAAAACAACAAAGATCAAGAACAACAGGACACCTCATGTATGGATTCTTGTTGGATATTAGACATAGGGGCTACTGACCATGTATGCCCACAACTGTCACATTTTTCAGCCTTTAAACATATAAGGCCCATCACTATAAACCTACCAAATGGTGCAACAATATTGGCTAACATCTCAGGAACAATACTCTTATCTAATACTTTAGCTTTGCAAAATGTATTATATGTGCTTGATTTCAAATACAACCTGATTTTTGTACACAAACTCACTAGCACTTTGCAGTGCAAGCTAACCTTTGATGATTCCAATTGTACCATCCAGGATATGACTACCTTGAGGATGATTGGATATGCTGAGATCATAAATGGCTTATACATGATTAGAAGACTCTTTAATAATCAAAATCTTGTTCACAATGTCAATGCATTAAATATTGTTTCTTGCATTGACTTATGGCATTTTAGATTAGGTCCTCCCTCTAAAAACACCTTGAACTCTATATGCAAGTTATTTGAATATGTTAAATATGATGATGCTTATATTTGTGAATTCTTCCACTTGGGTAAACAGACTAAACTTTCTTTTCCTAACAATATGAATAGAAGCATGCATGCCTTTGACATTATTCACATTGACATTTGGGGACCTATAGCTAGTACCTCTATCCATGGTCGTAGGTATTTCTTCACTATTGTAGATGACCATACTAGGCATACCTGGTTATTCCTTATGAAGTTCAAAGCAGAAACTAGAACCTTAATGCACAA
Organism: Lupinus angustifolius; assembly: GCF_001865875.1. Classification (NCBI taxonomy): domain Eukaryota; kingdom Viridiplantae; phylum Streptophyta; class Magnoliopsida; order Fabales; family Fabaceae; genus Lupinus; species Lupinus angustifolius. The sequence continues at coordinate 8,795 of NW_017716573.1, forward strand.
CTTTGTCCAAATTATCCATACTCAATTCCATAAAATCATCAAGATCATTAGGATTGACAATGGAGTGGAATTCCATACCCCTAATTTCTTTACAAAGATCGGTATCCTATACCAAACTTCTTGTGTAGAGACGCCACAACAAAATTCTGTTGTTGAGAGAAAGCCTAGACTCCTTCTCAATGTAAATATGACTTTACTCTTTCAATCTAATCTTCCAAGAAACTTATGGTGATATGCAACACAACATGTTGCCTATCTCATAAATAGACTACCTACACCAAACCTTCAGGGTAAGTCACCCTATGAACTCTTGCACAACAAATTGCCTAACCTTACTCGCCTGAGAGTTTTTGGCTCTCTATGCTTTGCTATCACTCTGACTCAAAACAGGGATAAACTAGATCCTAGAGCAAGATGTGAACACCCATATTTTGTCCGACCCAAGAAAAAGCCCAAGTCATTTAAAAAATAATAAGTTTTCCATTTCAAGAAAATACGAATAAAATATAAGCACTAAAAGCAATTTTTTGGGCCACCATAGGCCCACATGTCATCTTCCAAAATAAAAAAGAATATAAAAAGTATGAGAAAAATGTTTTTGTAAAAGATTTCAATTCAAATTTTCAAATTTGAATTTCAAATTTCAGAGTTAATGGTGAATCCAAATTAGGCTTATTGTGATTCCTAAATATCTGTATCAGATTTGATTGAGAATTAAAAAATAGGCAAGTGTTTAGGGATTGTAATTTTGTGGTGTTTTATTATAAATAGGGGTTTAGGGCAATGGTAAAGAGGAAGCTATTTTTTTTACAGTAAAAAGTACACTGCCAAAGTACCCAAACCCCTTGCCAAACACGTCCAGAGAGAGAAAGGGGAGATTGGCCAGAGAAATATTCTGGTGTGCGCGCGTCCACCCTTGCTTTCGTGCACCCAGCCCAGGATCGCGCACAGCCGTCCAAACCGCGGACCATTTTTGCATCACGCGTTGACTTAGCTCCAGCCAATCACGCAGCGAAACGTCACTCGAGCTCACCAAAAACTTCCGCACTGAATACTCATCCCGTGTGCACACGGGATCCTGTGTAGGCGCGCCCATGCATCCCACTGTGCGCCTTTCCTTTCTTCCAGCCACGCTGTTACACGTCAGCGGGTACACCTTTCTTTCGTGCGCCCAGCCACACGAGATCAGGACCCAATCCCAGGCGCTTGGATCCACTGCAAGCGGTCTCACGGTGTAGCTGGTGTACCCTCCTCACCAGCGAATAGAACACGGACACATGTCCAGGTACTGCAATTCCCCCATCTTCGTCCAGTAACGTGACGCCACGCGTCCTGGGCCTTCCTGAGCACTCATACGGGATCCAGGCGAGTTTGTATATTTTAATTCATCATTATTTGCTTGTTATAAGGGTGACATTAAATTAAATAATTGATAAACTTGTATATAATGAAAGTGCATGCTTTAAGTTTAATTTGTCTACAAAATAACAAATACAACATTAACAACAAAGAATTTCATTGTGCTGAATAATTTATAATTGTTTTAAATCAAATTGTTCTAATCATATTCATTTCTATTTAAATACTGATTTTATTCCATATTCACATTTTTTTTTAACAAATAAAGAACATCATTAGTAAAATCAATCAACTTTAGCATAATATGCACACCAATTCCTTTCATTTTTTATGGGTTACCTCATTAATCGAGTGGGGATGATTGTCTTAATGATTTACAATTTTTTGTGTGTGTCTTCGATGTAAATAAACGAAAAAATAAAAATTGTGGAATTTTTTATAAATAAATGCAAAGTTACTTAATTTTTTTATAAAACAATTATCGTAAATTTTCTTGGACATGATGCGGTGTCGGACGTATGGGCTGCACTTCATCTGCTTAACAATCACTATAGCTAATCTACTTATGACTCAAAAAAAACTATTTTTTATATAAATAGTTAATATCTTAACTAACCCTCAATACAAATGCGGTATCGGACGTATGGGCTGTACTTCACTTGTATTAGCAGGATTGTTAGTCGAGATCTAACACTTATATTTTCTAAAATCAATCCAACCAACAAACCTTTTTCTACTTAAAGAACTACGTAAGCCTTGATTCCCTTAATAGGGATATGTAGAACCGGGGTCATTCTTGTCAGGCACAATAATAAAAACAATAATTTTTTTTTCATAAAAATTAATTAATTAATCACACAATTGAATAAAATAATAATAACAATGAATAAAAAATATAGTAATCCATGTAGTTTAGTATAGGGTACCGCTTAAGGCGGGCGGGTAGGGTGCTAATACCTTCCCTACCCTGTAACCGACTTCCGAACCTGGATATCAAAAATCCAAAAGCCTAAGGTAATTGGGCTAAAAAAGATTTTTCTACATTTTTCACAGTAAAAAATGTAGTGGCAACTCGAGAGGTCGCGTAGCCGAAAATCGGGGCGCGACAACTGGCGACTCTGTTGGGGACTTTTTTTGAGAGAGTCCGGCCCATAAATACTAAATGCATGGTTGTAGTATTATATTTTGCTTGTGTATATTTGTTGTTGTTATTATTATTTTTATGTGATGCAGCATCATACTAGTATTTAAGTATGTGCTCTATGCCCGAGCATTAGATTAAAAAGGAACATCCGCCCTGACGGTGTGGACTCTGGGGTCCCACTTGTATTGGCACGATGAACCACTCAGATTGTCACCAAATATAATGGGCTTTATCGGTGTGGTCCGTCTCACTTATAATCCATATAATATTTGGGTTTCTCTATTGGAGAGAGAAGCAATCTGGGCACCTCTAGGATACCCCATAAGGTGTGTCACGTAAAGGCCTTAAATCCTACCTAATAGTTATGATTGCAGGTAACCCAGGAAACCCAATAAGTGTACCCTATATTAGGACAATAAATGCATATTATTTGTTTCACATACATTATCACACTATTACGAAAATTATTTTTCTATTATAAAATTCATTTCAACATACACTATCAAACTATAAAAAAATTATTTGTTTCCCATGCATTACCATGCTAAATGAAAATTATTTACATGCACATGCATTATCATACTATTATAGACAAATTATTTTTACATGCATTGGTATGAAAATTATTTGTTATACATGCATTATCATACATTCATTAACTTCTCTTTTTATTTCATAAAAAATCCGTTGTATAGCAAGGTACGAGTCCCATGGATCCAAAATATAGCAATATTGATACCCCCAAACAAGGGACAAAGGTGGAAGTACAAGCGAATGATATAAACTTCTTTATAGAATGTGGTCAACGAATTCCCGCAGAAGAGCAAGAACGCTTCACCAAAACATATGGGCGACTCATCGATCTACTTAATGTCCATATTGAACCCGAGACACTAAAAGCTATGGAGATCATGATCCAATATTGGAACCCGGAATTAAGGGTGTTTGAATTCCCTGAGCTTGATGCATCCCCGACCGTGGAGGAATA
>NW_017716574.1:0-1791 GCF_001865875.1 Lupinus angustifolius
CTAGTCTTGTTCCCTTTCGTTGCTGACATGATTAATCAGGAGGCTCTAGATGTTTTCTACAAAGTGAAAAGATTCTCAGTCAATCCGGTACCAGCAGTATTAGCCGAAACTCTCCTAGAGTTCTACAAGGGTCACCAGAGCAGTAATGGAAGATTGAAGATAAGGTATTATGTGCAGCTGTTGTACGTCTGGATGATAACTCGATTCAGACATCATCAATTTCCTTTGGGGTCCAGTCATCCGCTTAGAAGGTTCAATAATATCAATGTCAAACATGTCACACTGCCTGAGTGGTCTAAACTTTTCAGAGAAATCAACCCAAGGAACTTTGGCGTCAAATGTTGCTTGTATGATCGACTTGAGGAGGTCATGTATGCTTTCGGAGAGTATCAGAATTTTGTTCTAATGGGTCCTAAAGGATGCATCACCTTCAATCCAGCTTTGGTTCTTGGCCAGCTAAAATGGGGGATGAATCCAGTAACTTCTCAACAGCTCAACGGATTTGTTTTCTTATATAAAGACAAAAATACTTCTGATGAGGTTCTCAATGAAGTAAGAAGAGCTTTACACAACATTCGCTTCTATGGAAAGAATGTATTGGGAGAGCATCAGGCTTTCTATACAGAAGAGTATAAGCTATAGAGAAAAAATAGGACGGCAAATAAAACTAATATCCAGATCATCATGCCTGAGGAAAAGGAGGGACCGTCCCAGAATGAAATCAACCTTCAGCGGAGGATTAAAATCCTGGAGGGTCAACTAGAAGAATCAAGGAACATGATTGAGAAAGATGGTTTCCGGATAGAAAAGCTCAACAAAGTAAACTCAGGTTTGAAGGAAGAGATGGCCAGCCTAAAGAATGACTATGCAGAGTTGCTCTCATCACAGGGAAGGGAAGTCAAAGATCTTGAGGCACGACTAAGGGCTCGTGATCGCGCCATCTTTAACTTAAGGAATGAAGGTAAGGAGAATCGTATAGCCATAGAAGAACTCAAAGCTGAGGTAGAGCAACAAAGGGCCGGTACAGCTAAAGCCTGGACAAGAGTGGATGAATGTGAGGACTCTATTCGTCAAGGTCTCATTAGAGAAGAACAGTATCAAGCCATGGTAGACGACCAAGCAAAAATACGCCGTAGGACTCTGGAGGACATGCATAGGGAAAGAAACCAGCTCATAGATCAAGTGAGAGAACTTCGACAGGCTTATGATCAGTTGATGGGAGAAAGGGAGACATGGTCACACAATTGGGAGCAAGTTTTGGAAGAATGTAGGGAAGATAAAGAGTTATGGGAAAGAAGATGTATGGACATTGACATAATTAATGGGATTGGGGACTTTGCAGATGATTGGCTCGTAACTTTTGAGTCTGCAAACCATGAGGTCCACATGTATCCAGAAACAGAAATACTCCCTACTATGAAGATATTTTTCGACAGTTGTGCCCCCATTGCTCGAAGGCTCAACAGGTGGAGGAAGAAGACCGAAGAATTTTAGTTAGAATAAACATCTGCAATAAGAAGGAGGAAATCGATTGATGTGATTCCCCTTTATCATTTTTATCAATAAACTAACTTTTTATGTCCACACTTTGTCTCAATAAAAAGAAAAGGAAAAGAGAACAAAAAAAAAAACAAAAAAAATGAGGGGTTCAACATTGCTATATTTTGTCCAAGATGCAACCACGGAGTGGAAATTTCTCTTCTGAAAATTGCTGTAGTAGAGTCGATGGACTGCGCTCCCCGACTCTCAAATAAAGGATTCATCATATTTGCTATACTAACGGAATTTTGT
>NW_017716575.1:0-243 GCF_001865875.1 Lupinus angustifolius
TGAATTGGTACATCTGCCTGGAGAAGACTCAGATCAGGACCTTCTTGGATCTATCCAATGCCTTCATCAGACAGTACAAGTACAACGAGGATGCTGCACCAGATAGGACTCAACTACAAAATATGTGTAAGAAACCATATGAGAATTTCAGAGAATATGTTCCGCGTTGGAGGGGACTAGCATCTCAAGTCCTTCCACGATTAGAAGAAGATGAACAACTGTCGATCTTTATCGACACTCTGC
>NW_017716576.1:0-207 GCF_001865875.1 Lupinus angustifolius
GTCCATTCCCGTATGAATCAGATAAGGCAGTGCCTTGGATTTACAAAGAGGAACCAATGGGGAATCCTTCTATACTTACCAACATTGCAGGAAGTAGCGGAATCACAAGGTCGGGACGTATCTATGTTCCACCAGAGATAGAAAGGGGTCCATCTGGGGCCACTAAGGATAAAAACAAAGAAAAAGTGCCAGAACCCACGGAAGAGG
>NW_017716577.1:0-365 GCF_001865875.1 Lupinus angustifolius
CAAATGAAGAGGCTTGTGAGTTTCTGAGCTTCATCAAGCAAAGCGAATACAAGGTAGTGGACCAACTTAATAAGACTCCAGCAAGGATATCTTTGTTGTCCTTATTAATGAGCTCTAAGGCTCACAGGAATATGCTGCTGAAGGTATTGAACCAGGCTCACGTCAACCACGACATTACAACTGACAGATTTGGGGGGATAGTCAACAACATTGTAGCAGACAATTACATATCCTTATTACCTCCTGAGGGCACCGGACATGTTCACCCCCTGCATATCTCAGTAATGTGTAATGATTGTGTGATTTGTAAAGTTCTCCTAGACAATGGGTCGTCTCTGAATGTAATGACAAAGCAGACTTTCTCC
>NW_017716578.1:0-6644 GCF_001865875.1 Lupinus angustifolius
ATCCATTAGATGCTTCTCTCGTGGTGGCAAACATGATGATCCGTGAGGGGTATCAACCTGGTAGAGGATTGGGAAGGTATGGACAAGGCTGCAAAGAAGTCCTAATACCCAAAGCTAATAAAGGTCGATATAGCTTGGGGTATAGACCTACCTATGAAGACGAACTCCAAACTATAGGAGCAGGGAAAAATGGTCGTGTGGCTCGGCTAGGGCATGTCAGAAATGAGGTTGTGGCAAAGCTTCCAATACCGCACATCAGTCAGAGCTTTGTTAGCAGCAGTACCAGGATTTCAGGAATGGTGGCCATCATAGAAGAAGAAGGCATGGAGGAAGAGTCTGGGTTCGCGTACATGTGTCCCCCCGATACCCGCTTGAAGAATTGGAGGGAAGAAGCGCATGCATCAGTTTCCCTAGAACTAAAGTAATAAATAAATGTAGTCTTCTAGCTACGCCCAAGTCTAGTAGACATTTTTTATAAGGGCTATTTGTTTCCGTGTTTTTTTCCAATTAATAAAGATCTATCTTTTTGATCATATCAATTTGTCTCTTGCATTTTTTTAAATTGCATGCTGAAAGAAAATCATTAAAAACAAAAAAACAAAAAAACAAAAAAGGTCGCTAAAATTAAAACCAAATTTATGGGGAGCTGACTCGGTCATCCCCATATTGCCGATCCAATAGCGACTCCGAAAGTGAGGGCCATGCTGGTGAGCCCTCCTCCAGATCTGACCAACCCGTCAACCAAGTCGAAGAGGACAGTGATGATGAATGGGAGGCTCCCCCAGAACTACTCAGACTGGTATAGCAAGAAGCCAGAGAGATTCAACCACACCAAGAGCATGTCGAACTCGTCAACCTGGGTTCTGAGGAAGATAAGAAGGAAGTGAAAGTAGGCACCACGATGGACGTTAAGGAACGAGAAAGGCTAGTCAGACTCTTACACAAATTCAAGGACGTCTCTGCTTGGTCATATGAAGAGATGCCGGGACTAGACCGAGGTATAGTAGAGCATAAATTACCACTAATACCCAACTCCAGGCCGGTGAAGCAGAAGCTATGAAGGATCAAGCCAGAGATCTCCTTACGAGTCAAGGAAGAAGTAGAGAAATGGTTGACAGCTGGGTTTGTTAAAGTTGCTGAATACCCAGATTGGGTCGCCAATGTGGTAGCTGTGCCGAAGAAGGGAGGAAAGCTTAGAATATGTGTTGACTACAGAGACCTCAACAAGGCTAGCCCAAAAGACGACTTTCCGGTGCCGCATATAGATGTCTTGGTAGATAGCACTGCAGACCATGCTCTTTTCTCATTTATGGATGGGTATTCGGGGTATCATCAGATCAAAATGGCACCAGAGGATGTGAGCAAAACTACATTTATCACTCCATGGGGTACCTTCTGCTACCAGGTTATGCCATTCATATTGAAAAATGCTATGGCTACATATCAGAGAGCCATGGTAACCCTCTTCCACGACATGATGCATAAGGAGATAGAAATCTACGTCGACGACATCATCTGCAAATCCAAGACAGAGGGAGAACATGTAAACAACTTGAGACACTTGTTTGAGAGACTGCGAAAATATCACCTCAAGTTGAATCCAACCAAGTGCAGTTTCGGAGTGAAATCCGGACGGGTATTGGGTTTCATCGTCAGCCAGAAGGGTATTGAGGTAGATCCTGAGAAGGTGAAGGCCATCATCGAAATGCCAACCCCTCGAACAGAGAAAGAGGTCAGAGGATTCTTAGGGAGGCTGAATTACATTTCCCGGTTCATCTCGCAACTGACATCCACCTGTGAACCAATATTCAAACTCTTGAGGAAGAATCAGGCAGTAAGATGGAATGATGATTGTCAATCAGCGTTTGAAAAGATAAAACAGTACTTGACCGAGCCTCCAGTGTTGATGCCTCCAATTCCAGGGCGGCCCTTGATTCTATATCTCACTGTACTTAATGAATCTATGGGATGCGTCTTGGGGCAGCATGGTGATTGTGGAAGAAAGGAGCAAACAATCTATTATTTGAGCAAGAAATTCACAGCTTGCGAAATAAAATACTCATTGTTAGAACGTACATGTTGCACCCTAGTATGGGCCTCTCACTGTTTGAGACAATATATGTTGAGTCATACTACTTGGTTAGTGTCAAGAATGGATCCCGTCAAGTACATCTTCGAGAAACCCATATTGACCGGAAGGATTGCTAGATGGCAGGTGTTGTTATCTGAATATGACATCATGTATGTGACGCAAAAGGCTGTGAAAGGAAGTGTTATTGCTGACTACTTGGCCGATCAACCTATAGACAAACTGGGGCAGATGAAGTATGAGTTTCCAGATGAGAACATCATGGCTTTATCCGATGAATCAACAGAAGAAGAAAAATGGACCCTAATCTTTGATGGGGCCTCCAACGCCTTCGGGCATGGAGTAGGTGTTGTGTTGGTATCTCCAGAAGGGAAGTTCCTTCCCTTTACTGCTAGACTATGCTTTGACTGTACCAATAACATAGCGGAATATGAGGCGTGCGCTTTGGGGCTGAAGGCTGCTATTGATGCAAAAGCAAAGATCCTAGAAGTATTTGGAGATTCTGCCCTAGTAATCCACCAGGTAAAAGGGGAATGGGAAACTCGTGACAGCAAATTGGTGCCCTACAGAAATTACATCCAGAAGCTAAATGAACAGTTTGATCAAGTGAGTTTTTATCACATCCCCAGGGAAGACAATAGGCTGGCAGATGCACTAGCAACCTTATCCTCAATGTTTCACGTGGGAGGGGACAGTTTGCTCCTGTTCCAAATAAAAGACAACACCGCTGAGCCAGCTTACTGTCATGCAATTGAAGAAGAGCCCGACGGCAGGCCATGGTATCACGACATAAGAGAATACCTAAGAAGACAAGTCTATCCTCCGAATGCCTCAGAGACCGACAAAAGAACACTCAGAAGACTAGCCACAAACTTCTTTTTAAGTGGAGATGTTGTTTACAAAAGAAATCACGATATGGTACTCCTCCGATGCCTAGAAGCCAAGGAAACTCAGAGAATAGTGGAAGAGGTACATGAGGGAACTTTCGGGACCCATGCGAATGGGCATGCTATAGCTAAGAAGATCATGAGAGCATGCTACTTCTGGTTGACTATGGAAACTGATTGTTGCAACTATGTGAAGAAGTGCCACAAATGCCAGATATATGCGGACAACATCAATGCACCTCCGAACCCCTTGAATGTCTCAACGTCACCTTGGCCATTTTCCATGTGGGGAATGGACGTCATTGGACCCATAGAGCCGAAGGCCTCTAACGGACATCAGTTCATCCTGGTTGCCATAGATTACTTCACTAAGTGGGTGCAAGCAAACTCCTATGCTAGCGTGACCCGGAAGGTAGTCCTCAGGTTCAAAAAAAGAGATTTAATATGTCGATATGGGTTACCCGATCAGATCATTACCGACAACGCAACCAACCTGAACAACAAGATGATGACTGAGATGTGTGAAAACTTCAAAATAAAGCATCACACTTCTTCGCCCTACCGACCCAAGATGAATGGAGCCGTCGAAGCAGCCAATAAGAACATCAAGAAGATAGTCCAGAAGATGGTGGTAACTTACAAAGATTGGCATGAGATGCTGCCATTCGCGTTACATGGTTATCGTACTTCAGTCCGCACTTCCACGGGGGTTACTCCATACTCCCTAGTTTATGGTATGGAAGCTGTTCTTCCACCGGAAAAGGGTTTTGGTAGACGCAGGCCCGAATGAATCAGAATGGGTTCAAGCTCGACAAGATCAATTGAATCTGATAGATGGTCGAAGACTAACTGCAATTTGTCATAGACAGTTGTATCAGAAGAGAATGATGAAGGCATATGCAAAGAAGGTTCGCCCCCGCCAGTTCAGAGAAGGAGACAGCCGAGGTAAATGGACTCCAAACTACGAAGGCCCGTATGTAATCAAGAAAGCTTTTTCCGGTGGAGCCCTAATCCTAACTAACATGGATGGAGAAGATCTACATCTCACCATAAATTCGGATGCAGTGAAGAAGTATTATTCATGAAGGGTCCTCCAAAAAACAAGAAAACTCGGAAGCTGAAGAATTACCAAAAGCTGGGGCCAAATATTTTGAGACATCTGCCAAGTGACACCAATCTTCTTTGAAGGAATCAATATCGGAATCAGATACTGGGGCAGATTTTTTTTCAGCGGAAAAATCTATATTCTCAAACTGGGGCAATTATTGAAATTGGTTGTAAGATTTGGGTCAGGGCTCCTTGCTACGGCAGGCTTGTATGACTTTCATGTTCTTTAAAAAGCTAATGGAAATCAAATAAATTTGGTTTTGATATATCACAATGTCTTTCAGCATGCAAGTTATTTTCTAATAAGCAAAGAAAATTTTTTGATGAAAAGATTGATCAAATTTTTAGTCCGTCCTGATGCATCGTGACTAAAACAATAAAAATGGGGGTCACAAGCACGAACATTGGCAAAAGAGAAGCCCAAGTGTCTTAACAAGTTTCAACGTATCTAGCATAACGGGGTGTTGCGGAAGCATAACATTGTCTTTCAATAAATCATAAACAAACATACCCATATGGCATCACACTAGAGTAACTGCGTCCATACACAAGCATTGGCATTAATCTCATAAGTCCCACACTATGCAAACCATGCATTCAAACAAACCATGCATTCAAAAAGCATTTCTTAGACAAAATGCCCTAAAGCCATCTAGAGTTCCCTCTAGCGACCACATAAACCTAAATTTTCTATGGCAGCATGGGTGCCTCAGCAAATCCCTGAATAAACCTAAATTTTCTATGGCAGCATGGGTGCCTCAACAAATCCCTGACTCCTAATGGCAATACGGGTGCCTCAACAAATCCCTAAATTTTCTAGGGCAGCATGGGTGCCTCAACAAATCCCTGACTCCTTACGGCAATACGGGTGCCTCAACAAATCCCTAAATTTTCTGTGGCAGCATGGGTGCCTCAACAAATCCCTAAATTTTCTGTGGCAACATGGGTGCCTCGCCAAATCCCTAACTCCTTATGGCAATACGGGCGCCTCAACAAATCCCTAAATTTTCTATGGCAATACGGGTGCCTCAGCAAATCCCTAACCCAAATTCGACACCCTTTCAAAAGGACTTTTTCTGAGCCTTGACAAAATGGCGTTCATTTCTTTACTAGTTACTTACCATGATACCCCTCAAACCCTGGTTTATTTGGTATCAAGTAAGCAACAAGTAAAGAGGGATAGCTGTGAATACCCATTTTTTGTCCGGCCCAAGAAAAAGCCCAAGTCATTTAAAAAATAATAAGTTTTCCATTTCAAGAAAATACGAATAAAATATAAGCACTAAAAGCAATTTTTTGGGCCACCATAGGCCCACATGTCATCTTCCAAAATAAAAAAGAATATAAAAAGTATGAGAAAAATGTTTTTGTAAAAGAAAAAAAAAACTAATTTTTGGAATTTTTTAGCATATCATCACAATTGAATATCATAATAACTAATAGTAATAAAATATGTTTTTTATTTTTTTCGGAATTCAAAATCATAATAACTAATAATAAAAAAAATCTTTTATTTATTTATTTTATTATTATTTTCGGAATTTAAAAAAATAATAATGATAAAAATAAAAAAGGGATTTATGGATTTTCGGATAAAACATAAAATCAAAAAAAAATCTCTAAGTTGTTAAAGATTTGAATTCAAGATTTGAATTCAAATTTTCAAATTTGAATTTCAAATTTCAGAGTTAATGGTGAATCCAAATTAGGCTTATTGTGATTCCTAAATATCTGTATCAGATTTGATTGAGAATTAAAAAATAGGCAAGTGTTTAGGGATTGTAATTTTGTGGTGTTTTTTTATAAATAGGGGTTTAGGGCAATGGTAAAGAGGAAGCTATTTTTTTTATAGTTAAAAGAACACTGTCAAAGTACCCAAACACCTTGCCAAACACGTTCAGAGAGAGAAAGGGGAGATTGGCCAGAGAAATATTCAGGTGTGCGCACGTCCACCCTTGCTTTCGTGCACCCAGCCCAGGATCGCGCACAGCCGTCCAAACCGCGGACCATTTTTGCATCACGCGTTGACTTAGCTCCAGCCAATCATGCAGCGAAACGTCACCCGAGCTCACCAAAAACTTCCGCACTGAATACTCATCCCGTGTGCACACGGGATCCTGTGTAGGCGCGCCCACGCATCCCACTGTGCGCCTTTCCTTTCTTCCAGCCACGCTGTTACACGTCAGCAGGTACACCTTTCTTCCGTGCGCCCAGCCACACGAGATCAGGACCCAATCCCAGGCGCTTGGATCCACTGCAAGCGGTCTCACGGTGTAGCTGGTGTACCCTCCTCACCAGCGAATAGAACACGGACATGTGTCCAGGTACTGCAATTCCCCCATCTTCGTCCAGTAACGTGACGCCACGCGTCCTCGGCCTTCCTGAGCACTCATACGGGATCCAGGCCTTCACTGTTTAAAAAATATTTATTTTCTTGGCATCCAGGTGAGTTTGTATATTTTAATTCATCATTATTTGCTTGTTATAAGGGTGATATTAAATTAAATAATTGATAAACTTGTATATGATGAAAGTGCATGCTTTAAGTTTAATTTGTCTAC
>NW_017716579.1:0-5124 GCF_001865875.1 Lupinus angustifolius
GTATCAGTAGGATTGTTAGCCGAGATTTAACCTTTATATTTTCTAAAATCAATCCAACCAACAAGCCTTTTTCTACTTAAAGAACTACGTAAGCCTTGATTCCCTTAATAGGGATACGTAGGACCGGGGTCATTCTTGTCAGGCACAATAATAAAAACAATATTTTTTCTTCATAAAAATTAATTAATTAATCACACAATTGAATAAAATAATAATAACAACAAATAAAAAATATAGTAATCCATGTAGTTTAGTATAGGGTACCGCTTAAGGCGGGCGAGTGGGGTGCTAATACCTTCCCTACCCTGTAACCGACTTCCGAACCTAGATATCAAAAATCCAAAAGCCCAAGGTAATTGGGCTAAAAAAGATTTTTCTACATTTTTGACAGTAAAAAATGTAGTGGCGACTCGAGAGGTCGCGTAGCCGAAAATCGGGGCGCGACACAAGAGAATGCCTATTTCTTGGATTCAAAGAGGCAACCAAAGGTTACATACTTTTTATAAGACATACCAGAGAGATCTTTATCTCTAGGAATGTGATCTTTTATGAACACATATTTCCCTATCTCACCAAACAACAGGATGAAACTACTATTGAGACCTTAGAAGAATATCCCTTTAGATACTTTAGTCTACCTCCAAATCCACCTACCAATCAACACCAGAACCACTTCAATGAACAACTGAATCTAAATACTCAACCTGACCATATCAACAACAACGAGACCAATACGAATGACCTTAGGAGATCTCAAACACAGAGACAACCACTCACCTACTTACAAGACTTCCACTGCAATATGTTATCCCCTAGTCTAACCCAAACCACCAGTATCAATAAGGTTAATCACCCCCTATCAAATGTTCTGTCTTATCATACCATATCCCCTAGGCACCTAAGTCACATCCTCTCTGTCCATACTCACATCGAACATAAGCATTACTCTCAAGCTGTTAAACACTAACATTGGATAAAAGCTATGCAAAATCAGTTGAATGCCTTAGAACTCAATAAGACTTGGAGCCTTGTTGACCTTCCTCCTGACAAAACTGTTATAGGATCCAAATGGGTATATAAGATCAAATATAAGTCAGATGGCTCTATTGAGAGATATAAAGTCAGGTTAGTTACTAAAGGGTTTAACCAAACAGAGGGCCTTGACTATTTTGACACTCTTGCTCCAATAGTCAAGCTTACAATTATGAGACTCCTATTGGCCATATCTGCTGCACAAATTTGGTTGGTGCACCAACTATATGTAAACAATGCCTTCTTACATGGAGAGTTAAGTAAGGAAGTCTACATGACTATCCCTCAAGGTGTTACTTGTAGCAAATCTAATCAAGTATGCAAGTTACAAAATCCCTATATGGTCTTAAACAAGCTAGAAGGCAGTGGTTCACCAAATTAACCAACAATTTAATCTCTCTTGGCTACACTCAATCTCACCATGATCACTCCCTCTTTACCAAGGCCTTAGACAATTACTTCACAACCTTACTCATTTATATTGATGACTTAGTTTTGGCTGGAAATAGCTTAACAGAGATTAACTTGGTAAAGCAACACCTGCATAAGCAATTCCAAATAAAAGACCTTGGCCCTATCAAATATTTCTTGGGCCTAGAAATTGCCAGAACAAAATCAGGGATCTCTATATGTCAAAGAAAATATAGTCTTGATATTATTGCAGATACTGGTTTCTTAGCATCAAAGCCTACACCAACTCCTATTGTCAAGACCACAAAGCTACACCAAGATAGCTCATCTCCTCATCTAGACCCAGCTGCATATAGAAGGCTAGTTGGAAGACTTCTATACCTCACAAATACCACACCAGATATCAACTATGTTGTTCAACAACTAAGCCAATTCATGGCACAACCTACAAATATGCATAATCAAGCCTTATCTCGAGTCCTCGGATACATCAAAAGCAGCTCAAGGTAGGGATTGTTTTACCCTGCAACATCAACAATTCAACTCAAAGCATTCAGTGACTCAGACTGGGCTGCCTGCACTGACTCACAAAAATCCATAACTAGTTCATGTGTCTTCCTCGGAAACTCCTTATTTTATTAGAAATCAAAGAAGCAAACCACGGTGGATAGATCCTCCTCTGAAGCAGAGTACAGAGCATTAGCTTCCACATCTTGCGAAATTCAACGGCTCACTTACCTCCTAACAAACTTCCAAGTAACATTTATCACTCCTGCACTCTTATATTGTGACAATAATTCTGCTAGATACATAGTTGTCAATGTTGTTTTTCATGAGAGAACTAAACACATTGACATTGATTGCCATGTGGTTCGAGAATGCTTACAATCCAAACTCTTTCATCTACTACCTATCACATCCTCTGAGCAAACAACAGATATTCTTACCAAAGCCTTGGATCTTGCTCCCTTTCATTTTCTTCTCTCCAAGCTAGGCATAATCAACATATATCTCCAGCTTGTGGGGGGTATTGGAGTCTCCACCTACCTTGCCAATGAAGCAACCTCAAAATAATTCAGCAACTACAAATGATATGCATCAAAGCCTAGCAAAGGTCACTGACAAAAATCATACGGTCAGAATGACCCAAGATACACTACATCAGGCACAATGTGCTTCGGTCAAAATTGGTGCACCAGGCACTACGCCTCGGTCAGGCTTGGTGCACCAAGCACAGTGTGCCTCGCCCAAACTTGACGCACCAGGCATTGCACCTCGGTCAGAATTACTGAACCATAAACAAAATGCCTCGATCAGATGTGATGCTTCAAACATGGGACATGGCACAAGTATCATGCATCAGGCTCAAGGCACCTCGGTCAGGATTGGCGCATCATGCATCAGGCATGGCACAGGCGTGGCGCATCAGACTCAACGAGTCTCGGTCAAGGCTGGCACATTTGATATAAAGCATGGTGCAGGCATGGCGCATCAAGCATGGGCCACGTGACTCAAACCTGGCTCGGTCAGAAATCAATCATGTGGGCTCTTATTTTACTCACATGTTGTCCATGTGTTATTTTTGTATATTCTGAAAAGGGTTCATCCCAAAGTTGGTTGGGCTAGTTAAAGTTTGTTTTGATTTGTTTCTTAGTAGTTAGTTAGTTAGCTTAGACTTCAAGTAATTAACTTGAAACTATAGCTTGTATAAATTAGCACCTTGTGCTCCATAATCAATATGAAAATGAGGTATATTCAACAAAATCACAATATAATTAGAAATAAAAAGTAATTTATATTAATTAATTACAAAAGACATAAATTTAGGATAAAATCTCATTCACATATGTAGGGGGTTAAATCCCATTCACACATGACATTAAGAAATTTGTGATGATGTTCCATCCATTATGGTATGATGGAGTTGTGAGCCACTAACGGTGCAACTAAAATATTAGTGGAGATGTGGTAGTGACGAGAATAGTGCATATTCGGGCCACTGAAAGTTTTGCTAAAAAGTTATTGTAGCGACCATAATGAGATGTGGTTTCATGACTAATAAAATGGGTAAATGCAACAATGGCACATATGGTGGCTGAGGATAATATCTATGCTGACTACTTGGCGAATTTGGTGTTGTCTCCGATTTGATAATCGTATTGGTGCTCATTTGATCTAGTTGTGCACTAGCTATGTGTGGTTAGTAGTTTCTATTTGATTCTAGCGAAAACTAACATTGTTATGACATAAAAGACAAAATTATTTTTTTAAATGTAAAATATATCCAAAAATTATTAATTAAGGACTGAATATAACATTTATAAGTAGATATAAAAACAAATGTGTATTCAGATATTTTTACATATTACTCTTAAATTTGAATAATATTAATAATTAAAAAAGAGTGGATTTCATAGAATCTTAAGTCAAGTCTTTAAATAAAAGCCTCAATATCAAATTTGAAGAATAGTTATAATCTTACGAAGAATATGGTGTTAAAACTTTGTAGAAGACTTTTAAATTCTTTGGTAGCTCGCCTAAGTCGGGCCAAATTAAAAATAAAATTTATTATAAAAACATCAAATTAACAAATATTTTTGGAAAGAAATAACATTTCATTTCGTATTTGAAATACATTTATAAAAATGAGCTGCTATTTTTATATTTATGAAATATATTTATATTTTTTATTTAAAATATACACTTAATGCATTAACTCATTAAATTAAATTTGTATTTTAAAATAGTAAAAAAATGAAAGTAAAAAAAAAATTTGGTCCATATTAGATTTTGTATTAATCAAGCACACCAAATCACACAAGAATTATATCAGTTTTGTCTTAAAATTATCAAATCAAAGATCAAATTCTTATTTACTTGTAAAAAAATAACACATTATGTTACACTCCTTATTTAAAATCATATAATTGGTTTAAAATAAATTTAATTAAAAATCTAATATATTATAATATTTTGATCAGTCATAACATTTTTGCAAAAACAATCACAAATCTAATATTTTTTCAAAATAAAACCTTAATGAAAATCTAAAATACCACACTCCTAACCCATTAAATATTTTCTTACGTATAGAGACTGTATTTTTTTATCTTAACCATTATTGAAGTTAACAAAAATATATTATTATATTTAATATAAGAAAATTTTAATCGAAAATATGAAAAATCAAGCTCTTAATTCATTAAATACATGTCTTCCCAACATAGACTATTAATCTGATACCTTCACCAATATTATCAATAGCGAAATTTTAATTTAAAATCTAAAAAGTCTAGCTACTAACGGTAATTAAAGAAAGATGTAAAGAATGGAGATGATGTAAATGGAAATGATGTATCTTTTATTGAATTGAATACAATGGACTTATGTTCTTATATATATATATATATATAGCCTATGTTTATGATGCATAGCCAACTGCATCAATAAAACTATCTACACCAAATTGTCTAGTACTGATGCACCAAGCTTTGGATTGTCTCGAACAAAATGTCTAGTCTGCATCAAGTTGTCTCGGTCAGGGACCATAGTGTGCTAACGCTTGTCTGCACCATCTGCACCAAATCCTATGTATCTGTTCTGCATCATGCTTCCCTACATAAAATCAAACCTGCACTAAAACTAAAACAGAAGAAGCTACAAGTTGTGTTAGATAGATTT
>NW_017716580.1:0-28785 GCF_001865875.1 Lupinus angustifolius
TGACACATGTCATTGAGAGATTGACACATGTCATGAGGGACCTTTAGTTTTGATGAGAGGTTGACACATGTCATGAGGGCTTGAGAGATTGACACATGTCATGAGGGAATTTTTTTTATTATATAGATAATAGATGAATTAAGAATTCCAGTTAGAGATACCCATTATCCTTCTTAGAAATTAATAGTATCTTAATCATAGATAATCAGTTAGAAATCTTAGTTAGAGTCCATTAAATTAGAAGTCCTAGTCGGGGCTTTAACTATGAAAATTATAAACACCATATGTTTATGTTGTTTTCCGATAATTCATTATTCATACTTTCCGTACAAGAAAAATTCAGTGTGGTTTCTCTATGTAATGCAGTTGTTGGTATCATTTTTTGTATTACTCTATGTATCACCACTTCTAATTGGTTAAAAAAATTATTTAAATTAAAATAATAATTATTAAATATTTTTCTAGCAAATCATATATTATTGTACAAAAGAGTGGGACATCAGAGTGGACCCTGTTTCTCTATCTTATATATAGTGTTTTATTGTTTCGCACAGGACCCTGTTTCTCTATGGGAGTGCAGGAGATGCTTAGCACAGAGCCCATAAATTTAAGGGGCCTAAAAATTTATTTTATTCATACCTATTAAAGGAGTGATGCAAACTCCTCTATAACTTGCATCGTAGAATTTTCTCTCTCTCAATTGTTGGATCAAGTACCACACATACAACATGCAATTATGGCATTGCTTTAATTACTATTTCATAATATGTTTAAGTAGAATCTTGCAACAATTATTAATATTGCAATATTCTTCTTCTTTAGTTGGTTAAAAGTATACATTTAATAATACTTGTGTTAGATATTTTATGGAACGACAAGTGCACCATATCGTATAAGTAATAAAATCTGGTAGAGTACTGAAATATCGTCCTCAGGGAACAGAGTAGATTTACAGTAATCCTTACAAGATTTAGTTGAGCAACTATTTACACTAATTTGTTTGATAATTTGATAATGGTATTGTAACAAGGTTAAATTAAAATAAAAGATTGATTGCGAATTTAAAAGAGTTGTGATCGAAATTCATCATTTTCCCTTTTGACATTCATAGATTCAATTCCAAACAACTTGTGAAGTTACTGATTTTAATGCACATTTTCGGCAATTCATTTACATCAATTCCTTGAGTGTAAAATCCTTAGATAATCAATCAATTACCAATTCATTGGCTAATTAACTGATTAACTAGCATTAAAAACAATGTAAAAGCAATTCATATATCATTATTCAGTCCTGAAACAATGATGTGTGAATGAAGATAATCCAAATCAGGTATCAAGTTTAACTTTTCAATTAAACTTGAACCCAAGAACAAAAATTCAGTAGCTAATTAAATTCATGCATTAAGAACGGGACTTCTCAAAATCAAATAACAATTACATTAGAATTGAATCCACGAGTACAAGGTAAGAAGATTACATTTCAAATTCCAACAACGAAGAACTAGCCACTCATCCTTGCCATTACAACACTCTAATCATGAGATTATACAAGGAATAATGTGAAGTAGAATCATTTCCATGATTTCTATCCTAATCCCCTTGTTTTTCTCCCTCTTTTCGTGTTGAATCTGTTCTGAAAATGAATAGTCACCTTTCTGACTTCCAAAAACCGCCAATATCAATTCCAACTTCCTAATGTGAACTAGAGATTCTCGCTTGGGCGAGTAAATAAGAGGATTTCAGACCCCGAGCATCTCGCTTGGGCGAGACCACCCTCGCTTGAGCTAGGATCTCTCGCTTAAGCGAGGATCAGGCCTGACATCAGGTCCTTTTTGCTCCAATTATCGCTTGGGCGACAGTCCCTCGCTTGGGCGAGGGACAATAGTGATTTCTAGTGATTTTTCTCCTATTTGTGGCTTGGGCGATCCTATCCTCGCTTAGGCGAGGCTTGCGGTGCTCAGAAGTACCAATCTTCATCTTTTTCTCTTTTTTTTCTTAAATCTTATCCTGAAACAACATAAACACATAAAATTTCCTTCAGATGACAAGATTACTAAGTTATCAGGAATTTTACACAGTTACATCATAAAATGTGCACTAAGTGCCCCAAAAACATATGAATTTACTTAACAATTTGACACTTAACAACTTGCTTGATTGAGCACGGTTAAATATCTAGTTAGTATTGATTCCCATTTTTATTTCAAATTTGGCCCAAAATATATTAGCATCAGCCTGGTTTCACATTATATGTTGTGTTAGTTGGCAATTAGATTAGTTCATTTCTAGTTAGATGTCACGTGATTCAAGTCAATACAATGGTTCTCTCAGCATGTTCTTCTCTGGGGAACAAACTAGGTCTTTACAATTTATAGATTATAGGGGATATTGAGAACTATGGAGCAATGGTGTGAATGATTGACTTGAGTTTATGGAGCTTAGATAGAAAAAAAGGTAGCACAATGTCTTGATATAGGTGTAAGTTAGTTTAAATTGAATTGATCAATTTAAAAAACTAAACTAAATCGATTCACTTTGTTTGATATATGGAGCCAAATTAATTAAACTCGACTTCCAATGGTTTAGGATTAGATTTTAGTATTTGTGAACTTAATAGCCCGAATCAATCACCCAATTAATTTACAAATAATAAAGTTGTATGCAATTATGTTCTATTTTATTTTTGAAGACCTTACCTATGATTTAGGACATTCTTTCCTAGGTTCCTTTTATTCTCTTTCTATCCCCCACCAAATCATCAACTTCAGCAATAGTCCATTATCAATTTGTCATTTCTTCTTGCGTCCCAAGCAAGTTCAACATTCTTTTTGTGTTGAATTGATGAAACTTAACAACTTTTTAATTGTTATGTTGATTACATATTTGTGTTAATCTTCATTTATTGTTTAAAGTTGAGACTAATATAAAATCTTACTATTGTTGTGTTATGTGTTAACTTTAACAACAATGCTATTTGGATGTTAACTCAATCAAGATGCTTGCTTAATATATACTACAGAATTTAGATGATAACTCTATAGATAATACCATGATGTTGTTAGAACTTAAGAAGGGATGAGATGAGATTGAATGAGGAGGGGAAGAGATTATGTAGAGAAATGAAAACAGAGGTAGTGTACAGAGAAAGTATGAATTTTCTTATTGATTCAACAAAGATAAGTTGTCTTTTATTTATAGTATGAAGTTTCAACTATCAATTAATTCCCAATCAACTAATTTCTATATTTGGTAAATCCTAAAAACTTTACCAACTTACATTTCTATACTTGAACTATATATTTCTACTTTAATATTCCCCCCTAATTCAAGTATCTAGGAGATTCAACACCTATTCCTCTCCTTAACTTCACAAACCTTTTTGGTTTCAATGCCTTAGTAAAACTGTTGTTACCGTAGCTTGCAACAATTATAAATGGCACGAAATAATCGTTACTGGCTGAGTCACGACCAAGTTGCTCTCTTTAAGATGTTTCGTGGCATTGCCCAAAATGTACAAGCAGACTATCAACCACACCGTCCCCAGGATAAAACAGCCCATATCTCTATTATCGAGTTCTTACTGCACTCTAAGAATCGATCTCGAATACACCCAACACAATATGGCTACCGGTGCCAATTCTCTTCCCACAACACTGACTACTAGTGTCAGTTCTCGAAATGCCCATAACATGGCTACTTGTGCCAATTTTTTCCCTCAATACTGACTACTAGTGTCAGTTCTTGAAATGCCCAGAATATGGCTATCTGTGCCAATTCTTTTCCCTCAATGCTGACTATTAATGTCAGTTCTCGAAATGCCTAGAATATGGCTACCTGTGCCAATTCTTTTCCCTCAATACTGACTACCAGTGTCAGTTCTCGAAATTCCTAGAATATGGCTACATGTGCCAATTATTTTCCCTCAATACTGACTACCAGTGTCAATTCTCAAAATGCCCACAATATGGCTATCTGTGCCAATTCTCAATACCACGGAAAGAAAGGGAGAGAAGTTTGCCGGAAATGCATCGGCGGAAAATATGATGGAGAAAGAAAAAGTTGAATGAAAATGCATTCAACTTGGGGCAAGTTATAATGAGGGGAGAAAGCCTTTATTTATAACATGAGATTTTTTCCATTTCCTCATCTCTCCAATGTGGGACTTGGGAGTTGTTTTTTCAAAATTCTTCTATGTAAGACTTGGGTGTTTTTTATTTTTCACACCACCATGTTCCAACAATCCCCCACTTGAAATTAAAAAACGATTTCCGGGAATATTTGTGGTCTCAATAAGATTGTGCATAAACAAAGGTGTCATGCGACTTGAACTTTGCATAGTGAATAAGAACCAGATTTTAGTAGAGTGACTCGTAGTCTTGAACTCTATCTCCAGCATCAAACTAAACACAACCTTTTCAAAGATGTATTCTGTAAAGCCCGTGCGTTAAAGGTCATGCACGTCTATCCCAGTATAGTGAATGCTCTAGAAATTTATGCCCCAAAATTTCATAGCAAGCGGCCCCCACTTCCACATTCACATAGGTGAGTCTATTAAGAGTACTCCTGTAGCCTATGGACTCCACTCCAATTGGAGTATAGATCTCATTAAGAGTTTAACTCATCCTTACATATGCTGCAGGAATCATGCTTCTCATAATTTTATAGCATATTCATTCTCATATCACTTCACAACTTCTTATTACCCATTGAACCTATCTCTTGGAATCTCCAGTCAGTTAGGTCGGGTTACCATCATGAGTGATCCTCGTTCTAAGTATCATACTCATAGAAGTATTATGGACTTTCTCTCTAGCTAGTCCTTTCGTCAAAGGATCTGCTAAGTTATTCTCAGTGCGTAAATGATTCACTCTAACAGCTCATGTAGAGAGTAACTCTCTAATGGTGATGTGCTTACGACGAATTTGTCTTTTCTTACCGTTATAAAAGTAGTTCTCAGTTTTTACAATAGTCACAATACTACCACAATGGATCGACGCAACTGGTACCAAATTTCCCATAGGGGAAACTTTGCAAGCAAACTTCTCAACTAGTTTGCTTCTTCATTAGGTGTTGCCAATGCTATCATCTCAACTTCCACAGTGGATTGAGCTAACATAGTTTGTTTCTTGTTCGACTCTAGATATTTCATCTCATCATTTATGGCTTCTCGCCACAAATCAACGTCCAAAGAAATCAAAACTTCTTGGAGAGTTGATGGATTATCCTCCAATATATAGACCATATAATCAGGTCTATACTCTCTACTAATTATTGCTCTCTTACTTCTTCTAGGTTTTATTTCAAACCTTTCATTTTCCATTATTATCTCTAATCACAAGTATGTGACTAGTTGATGTGCCCCTACTAATCCTCAATTTAAAAAGGAATTTCTTCTCATTAAAGTCAACATCGTTAGACTCAATGATCATTTTGCGTTAATGTCATAATACTTATACACAATATTGTTTATATAATACCCAATGAATACACATTGATATGCTCTACTTGTGAGTTTAAAACTCTAGGGGCATACCTTCATAAATAATTTCATGAGCAATTCTCTTTATCTCATTGGACTGAGACTCTACTGATCTATCCTCAGTCATATGATACTTGAGGTAGTGGTAACATCATATATATATTTTTTATCTTAACTTCTTCGGTATCATATTTCTTTATTTCTCAAGTGCATACCAAATTAATTTGGCAAACATATATGGGTTGTAGTAATTACAAAGATCATATGACAACTCATTCAGAATGAAATTTATAAAAGTAACTATTTTCATTCTAGAGAGCTATATTAATAGCTAGTTTATCCTTCTTCTTTTTTCCAGCTTTCTTCATCAGCATTAGGACATTGATTTTCAAAACGTGTGCAACTTTTCTCATAATGAGGAAAAATTTCATCTTATGTTGCTAACGTTTGAAATTTGTCCCATCAAACTGAAATGGTTTGTTCAAATCATAGTTGTTCAGTCTAGTAATATTATTTACGCATGTCATTGCAGTAGAAACGTCTTAAAATTGTTGTTACCGTAGCTTGCAACAATTCTAAATGGCACGAAATAATCGTTACTGGCTTAGTCATGACCAGGTCGCTCTCTTTAAGACATTTCGTGGCACTGCCCAAAATGTGCAAGCAGACTATCAACCACGTCGTCCCTAGGATAAAACAACCCAGATCTCTGTTATCGAGTTCTTACTGCACTGTAAGAACCGATCTCGAATACACCCACCACAATATGGCTACCAATGCCAATTCTCTTCCCACAATACTGACTACCAGTGTCAGTTCTTGAAATGCCCACAATATGGCTACTTATGCCAATTTTTTCCCTCAATACTGACTACCAGTGTCAGTTCTTGGAATGCCCAGAATATGGCTACCTGTGCAAATTATTTTCCCTCAATACTAACTATTGATGTCAGTTCTCGAACTGCCTAGAATATGGCTACTTGTGCCAATTCTTTTCCCTCAATACTGACTACCAGTGTCAGTTCTCGAAATGCCTAGAATATGGCTACTTGTGCCAATTCTTTTCCCTCAATACTGACTACCAGTGTTAGTTCTCGAAATGCCCACAATTTGGCTACCCGTGCCAATTCTTAGTACCACGGAAAGAAAGGGGGAGAAATTTGCCGGAAATGCATCGGCAGAAAATATGAGGGAGAAAAAAAAAGTTGAATGAAAACGCATTCAACTTGGGGCAAGTTATAATGAGGGGAGAAAGCTTTTATTTATAACATGGGATTTTTTCTATGTTCCTCATCTCTCCAATGTGGGACTTGAGAGTTGTTTTTTCAAAACTCTTCTATGTGGGACTTGGATGTTTTTTATATTTCACACCACCATTTTCTAACAAAAACCATTTGCGAGTTGCAATTCTGTTTTGCAATGCACAACTTCAAGCTTTCCTTTGTTCACTAAATTCCTTAGAAAGTAAAATTTCACCTCTATATGCTTTCTTATCCCATGGCTTATTGGGTTTTTTGATAGATTAATGCCAGAGGCATTGTCTGTCAAAAGTTGCAGAGGTGACTTCACTTCAGTTTTGATTTCCTTAAGCAGTTCTTCTAGCCATACAAATTGGCAGGCATCATAACATCCTGAGATGTATTCTACTTTGCAACTTGATAATGGAAGGATTTCTTGTTTCTTGGAGCACCATGAGATGGGAGCTTCATTAAGCAAGAATATATACCTAGAAGTGCTTTTCCTTTCAACTAGATCGCCACCATAGTCTGAATCTACAAAACCAAGTAGTTCAAGTGTAGGTTTCTGTTTTCTTGTTGGAAACAAGATTCCATATTCTGATGTGCCTTTGATGTATCTCAACATTCTTTTAGCGACTAACATGTAAGTCTTCTTTGGTTTTCACATGAACTTGCACACTAGACCCACCCCATATGCTAGATCTGGCCTGCTATTGCATTGGAACCTTAGTGATTCAACTATTTGTTTGAACATAGTCTCATTCACTGATTCACCATCCTCATCTCTTATCAACTTCAGATTGACTTCAGTATGGGTAGCTGCGATGTTGCAGGATTTCATATTGAACTTGATTAGCATCTCGTTTGCATACTTATTTCGGTGCATTAGTATTCCTACAGTTGTGTATGAAAACTCCATACCAAGGAAGTAACTCAACCTTCCTAGGTCAGTCATGTCAAATTCAGACTTCATAATCCTCTTGAATACTTCAATTCCTTCTGGATTTGATCCTGTTACAATTAGGTCATCAACATATAAACAAATGATTAGTAACTCTCCCTGTCTTCCTTTGTTGACATACACTCCATGCTCAACTGAACACTTTTGAAAGCTGAGTTTGTCCAAGAATGAGTATTTTCTTCTGTTCCAGGCCCTTGGTGCTTGCTTCAGGTCATACAAGGCCTTGTTTAGTTTGTAGACTAGATGCTTCTTGCCACTTGTTATGAAGCCTGAAGGATGTTGTACATATACTTCTTCAACTAGAGGTCCATGGACGAATGTTGACTTAACGTCAAGCTGAAACAATGTCTAGTTTCTTGCACAAGCAATTGCAATAACCAATATGATGATCTCAATTCTAAACATAGGAGCAAACAGTTCTATATAGTCTAAACCTTGTTTTTGTAGGAATCCTTTTGCAACCAATTTGGCCTTGTATTTGGAGATTGATCCATCAGGATTTATCTTCTCCTTGAAGATCCATTTCACCCTTATTTGATGTTTTTCTCTTGGTAGCTCAACTAGACTCCAAGTCTCATTCCTTTCAATGGATTTCATTTCTTCATCCACTAGTAGGATACTCGTGCACTCACACGGGTGGTAATATGTTTTGCATGAATTTATTTCAAAAGTATAAAGTAAATTTTAAATTACAATGTTATTGATCATTATCTTACAAAATATGATGTTTATGTATTTAGATGATAAATTAGAGTTGATGGTGAATAGCATGGTATAGATCATGTTATCTTAAATAAAATAAAAAAGATATTTACAAAGGATACTTTAATAGTTTATGTTATAATAGTCAATAAAAGATATGGAGGTTATCTCATAATAGATGATTTTTATGTATTTTATTGTTGATGTCAAATTTTTAATGAATGAGATGGTGTTGAACATGTTATATTAAATAATTATCATGATGAAAAGTTTGAAACATAATTTAAATTAATATGATATTTCAGATATTTCATGATTAAATAATTATCATGATAAAATAAGTTATAGAATAGGACATCCGAAGAATATATATGATATTTCAGATGTTTTTTCATGACATGATATTTGCTTCAAGGACATGATTTGTCATTTTAGTGACAATCAATCTTCTACCATTGCATAATTCTTGATACTGGTTTAAATTCTTCAATAGCATTATTAGAATTTCAACTTTCAACTTGATCTTATGATTGGAAAGATAGATGTTGTAAATGAGTTTAAAAGTTCAGGAGTTAGTATGTTGAATGCTTCGCATTCATTAACATTAGGCATATCTGAACTCACATAATTATTTTCCTCACATCTAGTTATACCTTAGAATATTTATTAATATAAGTTTAATAAATCTATTATGTCAAATATAAGGAAAATTTAAAAACATCTAAAAAATTCACGTGAAATTTATCCAGAACATATTCATTGATTTAATCAATAATCAATTGTTGATATAATTATTGCTCTAGAATGCAGAAATTGATCGTCCGCATAGTGTTGTCTTGTACAAAGTGCATAACTTTTTTAAGTTTTATTTTCAAAATGATAATTAAAAATAAATTCATTGAAGCATTTGTAATAGATGTGTCTATTTTCTTCAATTTGCACACTTTTTCACATTTTTATTTCCAAAATAATAATAAAAAATTTACTCATAACAAATTTCATATATAAACTATTGATATATCTTATGCCCCAAAAATATCTATTAAAATCTATGTCATGTTTTGTATAAAACATAAGCACTTATGACTTGAACATAGATAATTGAGATCACTAACATTACACTAATTTTATATGAAGTTTAACAACAATTTCAATGTCTTATAATTAAAACTTATTATTCCAACACACTCTAAATTAGTTAGTAAGTACATATTAATTTTCTTTTATTAATCATTATTGCATTATTTGCATCTTATTTTTATCAATATGTCCAAAGCCATTAACAAAAATTAATTTATTTTGTTATATATAAAAAAAACATTCAAGTTCTATATCTCCTAATATATTGAGAGGTACAACTAAACTTTATCGATAATAATTTAGTTATTAATCAATTGAATTTCGCATAGATGTTAAACTAAATATCAACACAAATAAATAAGAAAGCAAAATAACATCAGTCTATCAATTTACTATCTTTTCATGGATTGTTTAATTTATTATTAATTGTCTATTTGCAATTAATAGACAACACAAATCTTGTTTTAAAAATATTTATATGTGATTAGGTAGAGAAATACATAGATAATACTCATAATAGAAGAGAAAAACATAAAAAAACATAATCCTAATATTTAAATTTAATAATAATTTGCTTATTAGAACCATGACACAATCCAAATATCTCAATTGACTTATACAAAAAAAGCCTTATACTTGGCTAAATTTACTATTCTATTTTTAGTCGTTGATTTTACTCGTAGGATAGCAAATAGAAAAAGACATTGTTATATTTTATAATACTCTATTTGAAGATGAAGGGTATGAGACTTTATAAAATATCGAGGAACACATCATTATCATATTAATTAAAAAATTATCAATAAATTTATAAGTCATTATTATTGATTCTGAAGTAAGCTTAATTTCCAAATACAGAATATTATTAGTTGACTAACAAATAAAGTTTAAATTTTTTACTATAGTTACTATTCTTAATAATAACTATTGAAAAATATTGATAATAGAAAATTGTTGTTAATCTTTTTATGTTATATTTCTTATTAATTTTAATATTGCAATATTAGAACCAAATCTAAACTCTAAACAAAATATACTCATGAGGATTGTCTAAAATTAAGGAATAGTTATACATATTTCTTATTACTTATTTTAGAATTAAGCATTAAATGATTATAAATTTATATTGATAATGAACATTATCTAAAATTAAGGAATCTGAAATAACTTTGATTGAAATTGTATTAATATTTGAGTTAACTAATTTCCAAAGGTTACTATTCTATTTTTAGGTGTAAAATATCAAATCATTTCTCAGCTAGAAATATAATTAGTTACTCTTAGAAGAAAATTTAAAATCACACATATATATTAAAATTTATAAATTTTGTTAGTTACAATTCTTTTTTTACAATTCCAATGTTATAATTATTACATGGTTACAACCCTAATGCTACAATGACTGTACACTTTAATATTATAATAGTATAATGCATAATATGTATTGGCTCATAACATATATATATATATATATGTTGCACTTTAGTGTTATATATTAAAATTTATAAATTTTGTTGGTTACAAATCTAAGATTACAATTCTTTTTTTATAATTTCAATGTTATAATTATTACACGGTTACCACTGCTATAATGATTGCACACTTTAATATTATAATAGTATAATGCATAATATGTATTGGCACATAACATATATCTATTGCACTTTGGCGTTATAATATAATGGCTGGACTTTAATGTTTTTTAATCAATATAATTGTAACCACAAGCTCTTCAAATTTATTATACAACACTAATTTTTTTCAATGAATATAATTATAATATAATAATTGTACTTTAATATTATATATGGTAATGACTGCAGTTTAATATTTCTTAATGTTATGGTTCCATTGTAAACATTGACTCTACAATGCTATGTATATTGATTAAGAAACATTTTAACATTATAATGGTATGACACAACATGTATTAGAATATATCATATATTTTCTACACTTCAATTTTATAATGTAATGGTTGCATTTTAGTATTCTTAATAATTACTAAAACATTATTAATAATAGAAATTTGTTAATATTATATTTCTTATTGTTACTATTCTAAATTTCTAATATTGAAATATTAGAATTAAATCTAAACCCTAAACAAAATATATCTTTGATGATTGTCTAAAATTAGGGAATAGATATTTGTTATGTTATACATTTCTTATTACTTATTTTAGAATTAAACAATATATGATTATAAATTTATATTTATAGTGAATATTACCTAAAATTAAGAAATCAGAAATAACCTTAATTGAAATTATACTAATATTTGAATTACAAATCTAAGATTGCAGTTCTAATATTATAAAGTTATATTATTACACGGTTATAATTCTAATGTTATAATGATTGCACTTTAATATTATAATATAATAGATAGTATATATTGTCACATAACATATATTTGTTGCACTTTAATGTTATAATGTAATGACTAGACTTTAATGTTTCTTAATCAGTATAATTGTAACTGTGAGCTCTACAAATTTGTTATACAACACTAATTTTTCTCAATCAATATAATTATAATGTAATGGTTGTACTTTAATTGTAATGATTGCACTTTAATGTCTCTTGATGTTAGTGTTGTATTGTAACCATTGAGTTACAAATATATGTTGTGTATATTGATTAAGAAACATTTGAACATTTTAATCATAACCCATAACATGTATTGGGATTTGTGACATATCATATATTTGCTACACTTTAATTTTAATATAATGGTTGCACTTTTATCATATATTTGCTACACTTTTATTTCTTATTGTTACTATTTTAATATTGCAATATTAGAATCAAATCTAAATTCTAAACAATATATAGATATATGAGGATTGTCTAAAATTAAGGAATACATATTTGTTATGCGTTATGCATATTTCTTATTACTTATTTTAGAATTAAATAATAATGGTTATAAACTTAAAAATAGATATAAGTGATCAAGTAAATGCATGGATATTAGTGATCTTTAAAAATAGATGGAAAAAAATGATTCACACAAAAGATGAAATCTCAGTAAAGATACAGAATCAAGATGAACCTTCAGATGTATTCTCACAAATAAATGGAAAAAAAGATACATTTTCACAGCTTCAATGGTTACAACAAAATGGTAACCATTTTTTTTAAAGTAGCACACTAAAGATAATACGAAGATTGTGAAAGTGATAGTAATATGAAGATTGTGAGAGAAGAGTGAGAAGAGAGATTCTGAGAGAAGAGTGAAATGAAGAAAGTGATTTTACATGTGGACAATAAGAATGACTATTTTGTAAGCATAAAAATGAAAAAATGTTACAAACGCAAAAACCTTGAACATGCGAACTTAGAAGGACTAATCTTTTAGCTTAAAAAATAAAATAAGATGTTTAAAACACAGACACCATGAACATATAAAAATAAAAGGTATGATTTTTAAACTTGAAATGAGACAAAAATTAAAGAAACTTGTAGAGAATGAAAAATAAAATGTATAGTTTTAAGTATAAAATGACATAAACAAGGTAAGAAACTCAGACCCCATGAACATGCAAAAGTAAAAGATCTCATTTTTAAGCATACAAATAAGACAAAAAATGAAAGGAATAAAGAAGAAAATACTCTTAAAAGGCATGTACTTTTTTTAAAATAAACGTAGCAAATAATGGTTCAGTGTTAAGAATAATGAGAACCATTATTCAACAACCTTCATTTTGTATAATAACACCATTTACCTTTAAAAATATGAGTTTCGACATTATTTACTAAAAGGAAGGTTTTGATTTTGAAGATTGAAATGGAAGTGGAATGAGAAAAGTTGAGAGATGAGATGAAGAGATGGGTGGTATAGACTGAAAGCTTTTCAACTTCACTAGGGTCTGAGATATAAATAGAGCATGAGAAAATCTAAGATAAAGGAAAGGAGAGAGCAAGACCCGTGCAATTTGACAATTTCTTGGGACAATGAAGTGCAAAAGTAGGGCAGGTGAATAATTGAAAAAGGTGGTAATGAGGAAAGAGAAACTTGCAGGAAGATTTGCAATAAATGCAACATGTGTGTGTATAGAAATTGATATCTAACTAAGAAGACATTTTCGATTAACAAAATTAACCTTAAGAAATTCAAGTGTCAAGCATATGACAGTCTATTTTGGTAATTATGCTAGCCTATTGTATTCTTATATAGATATAGATTGCATCTTTCCACACTTTCTGTTTTAGAGCTTCAGTTTCATCTATTGGTAATGCCTCAACCATCAATGGCAGGTGAATTAGATCTCCTTCCTTAGTGACCTTAGTGATTTGATCATCAGTGTGTACCTCATAGTCACTAAATCTGATAGGTCTTGTTCTTTGCCTTTCTTTGAGTTATAGGAACTTCATCGTGTCAAGGGAACATCCTTTTCAGATTAGTATACATCTTCTTCCAATCACATTGTTCATCTTCTAAAACCATAACATCTATACTGATTTAGATCTTCTCTTGGATTGGATCAAATAATCTGTAAGCTCCAGTAGGATGGTAGCGTACAAACACCATAGCCTCACTCTTGTCTTGAAGCTTAGTCTTCTTTCGATCTGGCACATGTTTGAAGACTAGTGACCCAAAGATTCTGAGATGACCAACAATAGGTTTTCTGCCTGACCAGACTTCAAGAGGAACTCTTCCTTCAAGTTTCTTTGTTGGACATCTGTTCAATATGTAAACTGAGGTTGACACAACCTCTGCCCCTAGATTTTGAGGTAGATCCTTTTCTTTGATTAAGCTTTTGGCCTTGTTCATGATGGTTATGTTCTTCCTCTCAGCAAGACCATTGTGTTGAGAGGTGTAGGGTGCTATTACTTCATGCTTGATCCTTTGCTTCTTACAATAGTTTTCAAGTTCATTTGAAGTGAATTCCCATCCTCCATCTATTCTAAGCACTTTCAATTGCTTTCCACTCTCCTTTGCTACTAATGTTTTGAAGTTTAGGAAGGCTTCAAATGCATTACTCTTGGCTTTTAACACATTCAGCCAGATCATCCTACTGATTTCATCCACAAATATGATGAAGTACATGTTGCCAGCTGGTGAGGGTGTTTCAAAAGGACCACATACATCTGAGTGAACCACTTCTAAGGCTGATCTTGCTCTCATGTACCTTCTCTGACTTGAAAGCATTCCTGGTTTGCTTCCCAACCAAGAAAACTTCACAAACCCTTTCTGGTTGAGATGTTATAGGAATCTCGGTGACCAGTTGCTTTGACCCTAGATGTTGCAGGCTTCTGAAGTTCAAGTGTCCATCTCTTGAATGCCACAACGAACTTACATCATTGTTTTCCATAGTGGCCAGACATTGTACTTCAATTGCCTGGATGTCAACTTGAAATATCCTGTTCTTTGTCAATCTACTTCTTATGACGAGTCTCTTATTAGAACACTGAAGCCTTTTTCTACTAGTTGGCCTATGTTGAGTAGATTGCATTTCATCTTAGACACATAGAGTACATTTGATATCATAGTTTTTTATCCACTCTGCCTCATTATAACTACATTACCAGTTCCTTCAACCTCAAGTGAGCTATCATCAGCAAATTTTACTTTGCTCTTCTTTGAGGAGTCAAAATCAATCAGCACCTCCTTATGTTTTATCATGTGATTTGAACAACCTGACTCTAAGTACCATGACTTTGTGTGTACATCTCCTGCATAGGTTGTCACCATTAGACTTAGTGGTTCTAAGTCTGATTCTTCTTATGCAGTGTAGGCTTCTTCACTCTTCTTTGCTTTTGCCTTGTTTGCATGACACTCATAGGAGTAGTGACCTTGTTTGTGGCATTTGTAACACTCCACCTTTCTTTTGTCAAACTTCTTTTGATACTGATTCATTATTGACCATTCTCCTCTATCAGAAGACTCAGGCCAATCATGACTTGGTTTGCTTCTATATGAGTTAATAGGCCATTTCCTCAACTGATTCTACTTCCCCTTCCATCTTTTGTTTTTCCTCCTTTCTTCTTCTCTATAGTGACTTGCCTTTAGAGCTTGCTCTGTTTTCTTGATTGGACACTTATCAAGTAGTCTCATCTCATGTGCCTCCAAGGAGCTTTGAAGCTCCTCAATCTTCATTACATTGATGTCTTTTGCCTCTTCTATTACCACCACAATGAAGTCAAACTTCTGAGGCAAAGACCTCATGATCTTCTCAATTATCATGAGGTCTGAGATCTGTTCTCCATAACCTTTCATCTGATTGGTGATGGCTAGAATCTTGGTGAAATAGTCACCAATCCTCTCACTTTCTTCCATGTTCAGTAGTTCATATTGTCTCCTAAGGGTTTGAAGTTTTAATTTCTTTATCTTATCTCCACCATCATGTCTTCGAATTAAGATATCATATGCTTCCTTTGTATTGTTAGCATTCTGAATCTTCTCAAAGTGAACATCATCTACACACTGATGAATCAAGAACAATGCTTTATTGTCCTTCTTCTTGGCCTCTTTGTACGTTGTTCTTTGCAACTCAGTGACATCAAGATTCAGTTGGAGAACTTCATCCTCTACAACCTCGCTCACTTCTTGGAAGCAAAACAATACCTTCATTTGTATTCCCTGTCTGTCTCAATTCTTGTCTGTTAGAATAGGGAGCCCTATTGATGGGAGATTATTCCTATTGCCAACCATTTTTAGTCTTCATGAATTTGTCTTTGTTCTTTCCCAGATTAAGACTCCACCAAGAGATTGCAGCATTTGATCAACCTTTCTTCTTGCACCAATTCGCCTTTCATGTGGTTTCTGATATTGCACCTTCACCCTTTCTTCTAGATCTGTGATTCGCTTCTTCCTTCTTCTTTTCTGTACCAATAAGTCCTTCTTCTTTGCTTAGCTCTGATACCAGTTTGTTAGAACTTAAGAATAGATTAGAAGAGATGAGATTGAATGAGGAGGAGAAGAGATTGTGCAGAGAAATGAAAACAGAGGTATGTGTATAGAGAAAGTGTGAATTTTCTTATTGATTCAAAAAGATACATTGTTTTCTATTTATAGTATGGAGTTTCAACTACCAACTATTTCCCAATCAACTAACTTCTATATTTGGTAAATCCTCACAACTTTACCAACTTACATTTCTATATTAAGCTATATATTTATACTTTAACATATATGATTTAAGTTATATGCAAATAAAAAATTACCCATATGTTAAAGTTTGCATAATTTGTAAAATACTTTGTGGCTTAGTGGTAATTGTGGCACAACGGCAATGATGAAGGTAATAGGGGGAATGCTATATCACATTCTACTTGTTATTAATCCAACTCTCTCATGATGCAAAAAGTACATTGTTTAACAAAAAAAAAAATACTATACACTATTACAACTCAACATGACAAGTTCATCCTATCTTTTTAACTCAGGATTATAATATGGTCGGATAATATATACCATATTACATGTGATACATCTTTACCACCAAATATTACATGAGTATTCCATAATAGAGATTATATATCTTCATTCTTGTCTTACTTTATTTTGTCATCCAATTAAAAAATATCATTTAATTAATTTTTTATAAAAATAGAAATAATATTTTTATATTATTTTGTAAAGTTTAATTTGTTAGGACATGTAAATGAGATAATCTTGGAAAAGAGGAACTTGGTTCAAGTTTCCATACCCCTCAAACCTTATCTCCATAATATAGATTGCTTTCTTGTACATATGGTTTACTAGGACTATTTAATTTTTGCATCAATCAAGCAATAATCAACCATCACTATTGCAATACAATTCATTAACAAATAGGTAGCTTCATCCATTCTCTATGACCCAATCTTCAACTAACCGAATTTCGTGAAAGAAGAAAACGAAACCTTTAACAGAAGCATTCCGGTTACTGTTGAATCCAACTTAAAGTCAGGCCAATATAGGAAGGGCCGTACAGCCCACAGTTGCACCCGTGATCACAGGCACCTTGATTTGGCAAGACTTTAGATAACGAGCCGATGGTCCTACATTTTCGACCAAAAACAATCATGCAACTTCATTGATTTCGTCACACATTTTTTTAAACGTTAATATTTAATATTTGTTGTTAGTAATATTCAGATTTTCAACTTTTTCATTTCAATCATCTACCTAATTATTAGACTACCTTATAACTCTCTTTGTTAATTTGTTATGAATGATACTCGAATTCACAACTTCATTCACTCAATTTCTTAAATCATTCACTCTAACAAGATTTTCAACTTTTTCATTTCAATCATCTACTTAATTATTAAACTACCTTATAACTCTCTTTGTTAATTTGTTATGAACGATACTCGAATTCACAACTTCATTCACTCAATTTATTAAATCATTCACTCTAACAATAAGACCAACTCATTTCATTTCATCATACTTGTTCTCATTTTAATATTTTTTATTTTTTATAATAATGTTACTTTATGAATCAATGAAATATTAATTATATTTTTTCTTAAATTTATGTTATTGCATTTGATAAGAGTGAGATAGTGATGATGGCTATAAATTATCATGATATTTTGCTTGGAATGTATTATTTTATATAGTTAAAACTTCCAATAATTGTCCTAATGTGTTACATTACCTTAAAATGACAATTAAGGTGTGGCAAATGAAGTAAATGTAGCTCTAATTTTGATTCAAAAATATTTTAATTTGTATGTCAAATAATTATTCTATAAATGTCAAGTGATATACTTCACTAGAAAATACAAGAAACTATTGGATCCAAAAGAAATGTATAAGACCTTATCGCTCCCAAAGACATACTATGTATTTAACCGAACAATGTGATAATTTAATCATCAAGTTTTATGTATTTTTAAAAGAATTATAGATAGAGTTTTGTCATATCCTTAAAACTATTAATAAAAGATTCTATTAATATTATCCTTAAATTTCAATGTAATTGCTTTAAGTTGTGAAAAATCATAAGTGTGACACAGTTAAAAGTGTGCTCCATTATTTTCACTTTTCCTTTCCTTATAAGATCTCCTATCAACTCCCCATTTGAAAAAGTTTGACAACAATAAAAATAATAATATTTGTAGCATTGAGTTAGGTCATATTTTTATTCTCTTAAATAATAAATATTAAACATTCCATTCGAATAGAGAATATGTAAAATATGATGGAACTAGTTCTTATAGGGATACTTTTTTTTGCATATATGCCAGAAACAGAATCTTATGTATTCTATGGATCAGACTATGATCGGGGAGCCTCCAACCACCGGTGAGTTCCATTGTTACTCGGGTATGGGAAGAGTGGAAAACCACAAGTGAGACATCACGTCTTGAACCAAAACTTTAAGACATTAATTTCATGATTTTTTTCCTACTTATAAATTCTTTCACTCCTCCCCGCATATCCAATTTGAGACTTCACACTTGAATAAACCCAACAATCTCCCTCTCAAGTGTGGGTACCACACACTTTCTGGTCCGCTCCCCCTTAAGTCCACCATGTACCAGCCGAACCATCGGCTTTGATACCACTTGTTGGATCAGACTGCAATCAGGGAGCCTCCAACCACTGGGGAGTTTCATTGTTACCCGGGTATGGGAAGAGTGTGGAGCCACAAGTGAGACATCACGTCTTCAACCAAAACATTAAGATAGTAGTTCTATGCAGTGTTATGAGAACCAGACCGGACAGTCCGACCAATCTGGCCGCTGACCAGACTTGAAAACGACTTTAGTTTACAGTCTTAACCGAATTAGGGTTGAATTGCTTTGAATCGGGGAAATTCTGGTCCAACCGTGTTAAACCCGGTTCAACCACATTAACCTGGGAAGTAAACCGGACGGTTCAATTAAAAAATGGAACATCACTCTAATATTTTGTTTTACTCTGGTTCAAAAAAGATGAAGATATGTTACTTTCATATAATTATACATAATTATTGATTATATAAAACTTTACATTTACATATAATTTTATATTTATAAATAAAAATTATTAATTTAGGTATAAAATTAGCCGGTTAGACCAGACAGTTTAACCGTTTAAACCGGTTAAACCTAATACGAGACATCTTCCGGTTTGACGTCCAGCTCGGGTTTCACAACATTGGTTCTATGGACTTTTCCTACTTACAAACTATTTCACTCGTCCCCGCATATATAATGTGTGACTTCACACTTGAATAAATTCAATGCATCTAATTTCTAAACAAATAATTCATTCATAGATTTGCAATTCTAGATTCCAAATTGCCAAATAAAAAATAAGAAAAAGAAAAGAACCTACTAATTTTAATTTTGGGTGAGCCACATAGTTTGGAGTTTGTGTGGATATGCTTTGGATTCATAAACATTTTTTAGCTGTTTAAAATCTTCGACCTTGATTTTGACCTTTTAGGTAGCTTTTTTTGCACTTGGGAAAGGGGCAAAGAAAAAATTCAAGTTTTAATTAAAGAATTGAAAGATAAAGGGTAGGTTTTCCGTACTTTAATTTTCAACACTCTAACTAATACTACCTCAATTGTGTGATTACTGATTGTCTATGCTTATTAGTGGATGATTATTGAATTGAAGCTCAATTGTATGATTACTGATTGTCTATGCTTATTAGTGGATGATTATTGAATTGAAGCTCAATTGTGTGATTACTGATTGTCTATGCTTATTAGTGGATGATTATTGAATTGAAGCATGGAGGAAGGTTGACAATAAACTAGTTTTGCCTGAAATAAGCGATGAAAAGATGAATTTATGTAAGTAACTAGATTAGTTAAAACAGCAAAGTTTGGCGAAATATCAAAAAGTCAAAAAGGAAAAGAAAAAAAAGCTTTTGCCTAAAATATGCTAATAATTTGTTGGCCATCTCAACGGGTGAGAGAGACTCTTTGTCTTGTATCCCTACAATGAAGCTGCTTGTCGCCATTCGCTCTTTTTTTTGCCTAGTTGAAAAAGTATAAAATAATTGGGTGTTGAAAAAGAAATTGAAACCACAAAAAATTGAAATTATTTGGATGATGTTAGACTGTTTTGACTTTTGACAAAACCAATTGGTTGAGTTTTTTGTTCCAATTATAGGAACTAAACCAATTCAAGTCGAATCAGTGCCTATTATATATACTTGTAAAATAAACTAGAGGAACTTTAAGTGTCTTTAATCTTGCAATTAGTCATCCAAAATGTATATTTCTTCATTCTCTCGTATGAAAATGTTATTATTATCTAACACTTTTCAGTTGTTAAAGTTATGCTAGTGTGCTACCGGAGTTGTTTTTATTTTTGTTATGGATGAATATTATTAAAGTTGAATTAAATTTTTAAAGGCGTACTTAGAGCAAACTTATTTTTTATGTGAATTTGAGAGTTTGATAATATACTAAATTTATTATTTTGAAACAAGTAATTTTTTATGTGAACTTCAGAATTTAAAGTGTAATAGACTTGTTATTTTTTATTGAAAAAATGAATCATGTCAAACTAAAATTGCATATAATTTTTGAATTGATTGTCATATCAAAATAGTCCATATGGTTTTTATGGTTTCAGATTGAATAATTGTTTACTTAAAAATTGATCCAAAAAATAGAAAACTAAGATCTAGCTAATACACAGACCAATAATTCATACACCATTATTGTACAAACTTAAAGGGGTGAATTCCAATTTTGCTGATCTAACTTGAATTAATTCCACAACTTTAATATAGCTAAACTCAAGTCTCCAAGAAAATAGTATGATTATACCATACAAAACCACAACATCCTCTTAGTTTGAGCAGTTTCATTGACCTTACAAATGAGCAGTTTCATTGACCTTACAAAGACCAATCTGAAGCTCGAACAGTTTATAGGGAAGGACATATTGACAATCATGCCAACAATAAAAACCTGCCTAAACATTAGACGCAAAGTTGCAGCTAACTAGAAGGTGGTCTACAGATTCAACATAATTTAAACAAAAAACACATAATGTATCATCTTGTAGTTGAATAAGTTACCAGTAACTATATTAACTAAGATTATAAAGTCATACCCTGAATCACCGTCGAAGAATATGGACAAGAGTGAACAAAGTCTTTCTAGCTGGAGAAAGATAGATGCAGTGAATGGGTATAAGGTTATTCTATTATTCACTATTCATATTTAATTATTATTGACTTTTCAAAAAACTCAATTCAAATGAATTGTAGATAATGTTGTACACATGTATAAATTTTTATACTGACAATGCATAACTTTTACGCCCTATATAGAATAGGGGTGAGCGTGGGACGGGTTGAGACAGATTAAACATATCCCTCACCTGTTCATAAATATTGATTGGGTTAATTTTTGAACCCGAACTCATCCCTAACTAGGATGGGACGGGTCCAAAATAAGACGGGTTCGGGTTGGAAAAAGACAAAATGACAAACATAGATTTCTCTCTCAAATATTTAAGCATGCACAATCAAAATTATCACAATATGTATATAAACTCAACTAAAACTTGCATCCCACATACATCAGTATATAAACTACAAACTGTAAATTATATCTTTCAAACTAAAAACTATCACAATCACGTGATTGAAAATTATAAAAGATATTGAAAATTTAGGAACAATTTAAATTATTAAGTGTCAATATAAGCTGGAGTGTTCTTGTAAATGATAAAAAAAACATGAGAACTGAAATGATAACATGTCAATACTCAAAAGTTCACACAAAAATGAATATAATAGCTACCTATTAACAAAAAAATGAAACTTAAATTGGAGTTTACACAAAGTACAAAAAAACTAAAAATTAACTGGTTTTCTATCAATCAAGATTCATGGTTGCATGCTCATCTTTACTATCCAGGAGAATTAAACAATGAAAAATATAGTAAGGAATAAGAATCATATGATAAGTGGTGTGAATTTGTTGTGTAGCTAGTAGGTATTTGAGTTATGTGGGCTGAACATAATGAGTATTGATAAGTACTTATTTAACTATTCTTGATATATAACTATAAGGGACGGACCGGGTGACTAAGCACTTCAAGTTATACAAATGGAAAGGGTTGGTTAGTTGCTTAAGAAACAAGCAACTAACCCCCAACTACTCTACAAGCCAAAATGACTCCTAACAACCTATAACAAACTTCTTCTAAGAAGCATCTAGAATCAAAAGGAAAAATAAATGCCCAAAAACAAAAATGCTCATGTCACAAAAAACTTATGCGCCAAGATCAAACTGATGCGCAATGATCAAGAGGCCCTTAGTCAGAGCTTGTGCACCCAGGCTAGATGCGCCGTGGCCAAGGAGCCTCGGTCAGATTTGGCGCGCCACGCCTAGGAAGCCTCGGTCAGGATTTACGCGCCCAAGTTAGAAGAACTCGGTCAGACTTGGTGCGTCAGGCCCTTGGCGCCTCGGTCAAAATCTATGCGTCAAGGACTGTGTGTCATGGTCAGAGTGTTGTGCAATGCCTTAGACTGATGCATTGATGGTGATGCACTGCCTTCGAAAGATTTCTCATTCCTTCGGTCACGAACCATAATTCCTCGGTCAAGATTGATTTTTCTTCGGTCATGTGGTGCTGTTGCTCGGTGAGATTTGATTTTCACTTGGTCAATTTGCACTTTGGCTCGATCAAGTTGCATGGGAGCTTTATCTCGAACATGTTCAATCATTGGCAGCTTTAATACCTCCCGCAATATGGAGAAGTACATATTTAATACTCCCAACTTGGAGAGTAGGTAATGAAATGGTGTAGGGTCCAAAGCCTTTGTTAGTATATCAACAACCTGTTCCAATGTAGATATAGGTAACAAATGGAAAAGTTTTGATTAAAGTCTTTCCCTAACCACATGACAATCAATGTCAATGTGCTTAGTTCTTTCATAAAATACAGAATTGGTTGCTATGTATCTTGCAGAATAATTATCACAATATAGTAAGACAGGTTTAGTAAAATCTATATGAAATTCATCAAGCAAATATGTTAATCATTGGATTTCACAAGTAGTAGAGGCTAATGCACGATATTCAGCCTCTGAGGAAGATCTTGCCACATTATTTGGTTTCTTTGACTTCCAAGAAACAAGAGAATCACCTAAAAAGGCATAACACCCACTTATGGATTTCCTAAAATCAACACACGCAGCCTAATCAGAGTCACTGAAGACTTTGAGCTGCATAGGGAATGTAGTTGAGTAAATAAGGCCTTGACCATGGTTACCCTTGATGTATCTTAGCACCTTGCATAAAGCTTTGTAGTGCATATCAGTGGGACAAGCCATAAACTGGCTTAACTGTTGAACAACAAAGCTAATGTCGGGTCTAGTGTTAATTGGGTAAAGAAGCCTCCCTACTAGCCTTCTATAGAGGACACGATCAGTATAGGCAGGGGAGTAATTCCAGTGAAGCTTGGTTATTTTGACAATAGGAGTGGGTACTAGCTTGCAATTGATGAAGCCCGTGTCAGCAAGTATGTCAAGGGCATACTTTCTTTGACAAATGGCGATGCCTTTCTTGGATCTAGAAATCTCTAAGCCAAGGAAATACTTTAAGGTTCCTAGGTCCTTAATTTTGAATTGTTTATGTAGATAGTTTCTCACACGGCTAATTTCAACCTCATTGTTGCTAGCTAGTACAAGGTCATTGACATCGATCAATAAGGCAGTGAATTATGATCCCATGGCTTTGGTGAACAAGGAGTGGTCATGATGGGATTGAATGTACCCTAAGGTTTAGAGGGACTCAGATAGCTTTTGGTACCATTGCCTTCCTGCTTGTTTTAAACCATACAATGATTTTTGTAACTTGCAAACCTTATTTGGGTTGTTTATGGTCACACCATAGGGTATGGTTATGTAGACCTCCTCACTCATTTCCCTATGTAGGAACGCATTGTTTATGTCAAGTTGATGCACAATCCATTTTTTCAAAAGGCAATGACAAGTAAGAGTCTAACTGTTGTTAGCTTGATAACAAGTGCAAAGGTTTCAAAGAAATCAATCTCTTTAGTTTGGTTAAAGCCCTTAGCTACCAACCTGGCCTTGTACCTCTCAATGGACCCATTGAAGTTTTATTTGATCTTATAGACCCACTTGCAGCCAATAGTTGATTTTTTTGGAGGGAGATCAACAATACTCCATGTTCTATTTACCTCAAGAGCAGTGAGTTCATCCTGCATTGCTTTGATCCAATTATCAGATTTAACTGCTTGGTTGTAGGTTTTAGGCTCTATGTTTGTGGAGATGGCAAGGGTATGTTCTAGTTGATTAGGTGAAATAGAGGTATAGGACATGACATATGAAAGGGGGTGGAAAATACCATTCTCATGCTCAGTTTTATGTTGTCTAAGGAGGTTGCAATGGTAATCCCTTAGATAAGTAGGTGGGAATCTAGTCCTAGCAGATCTCCTTGTATCCTGCATAGTAGGATCATTAAAGTTAGGGTCAATGTTTGGGCTATCATGGTGATGTATGTCTGGCTCATTGGCCTATTTATTCACCTGCTCATGACTCTAGTAGGTATGGTCCAAAAAGGTAAGCTCAAGGTCATCTTGAATAGGGTGAGGACAATCACTACTGGTTTGGTCATTCGGCTGACTATTATGGCTTAATCCTTTGTATGGGAAGAGGTGCTCATTGAATATAACATTCCTGGACTAAAATATCTTTCTATTTCTTAGATCATATAGCACAAACCCCTTTGTTTCAGATGTATGGCCCAGGAAGAAGCACCTTCTAGCCCTAGGATCCAACTGGGTCCTTTGCTGAGTAAGGGTTGATGCAAAGCATAGGCACCCAAAAACCTTTGTTTCTAGAAGGATTGGTGGCTTATCATTTAATAGTTCATAGGGGGTCTTGTGTTGTAGAGAGGGACTAGGCATTTTGTTTATAAGATAGGTGGCTTGTTGGACATCATAACACCAAAAAATCTTGGATAGACCAGAGTGAAAGAGGATACTCCTAGTGACATTGAGTAGATACCTATGTTTTCTTTCAACAATAGAGTTTTGTTGAGGAGTTTCTATACAAGAGGTTTGGTGTATTATACCATACTCTTTGAAGAAGGTAGGGATACGGAACTCAATTACATTGTCACTCCTTATGGCCTTGACTACCTTGCCAAATTGGGTATTGACTAGTTTAACAAAGTCTTACATAAGGCCTCTAGCTTCCTCTTTGGCCCTCATAAGAAAGAGCCAAGTGTGCCTAGAATGATCATCTATGACAGTTAAGAAATATTTATGGCCATGCAAAGATGCACTTTCAATAAGCCCTCATATGTCCATGTGGACAAGGTCAAATATGTGACTAGTCCTATCGTTGTTACTAGGAAAGGGGAGTCTACTTTGTTTACCAAAATGGCAATGCTCACAAACAATAGTAAGATCATACTTCATGTAGGAGTATCTTTTACAAATAGAATTCAAAATGTCACTAGAAGGGTGCCCTAGCCTAAAGTGCAACAAGTCAAAATATGGATCAATGTATGATATATAGACACAACCATTATGCCTAGCCCTTGAGTTCCCTTTAATCATGTACAAGCTATTTTCCATTTCAGCAAGTCCAATCATCCTCAAGGTAGTCATATCTTGGATAGAATATTTTAAAGCATCAAAGATTAGTCTATAATTCATAGACTTGGTTAGTTTATGGAGAGAGATCCAGTTATATTTGAAGTCTGGAACATATAGTACATCATGTAACATT
Source organism: Lupinus angustifolius (assembly GCF_001865875.1). Classification (NCBI taxonomy): domain Eukaryota; kingdom Viridiplantae; phylum Streptophyta; class Magnoliopsida; order Fabales; family Fabaceae; genus Lupinus; species Lupinus angustifolius. The sequence goes on from NW_017716580.1 coordinate 26,129, forward strand.
ATTGAGGTAGAGATTATGATGGTTCCTACAACCCTTTCCAAGGTAGTTCATCCATTTGACAGGCCAACGATAATGGGTCTTATTGAGTGGCAAGTGGTGAACTCACTCAAATTAGGACAAACATGGTCTGTTTCACCAATGTCCAAGACCCAAGGAGAGATGTTACCTAATATTTCTTGGTCATCTTGTGGCTCACTATCGAGGTGCTCAGCTATTGGCATGATGTTCAATTGATTGATGTTACGGTTGCTTCCTTCATTTGTTTCAATGCAATCCTTCAATAGAGAAGCCAATTGTGCATATTGTTTTGCCCCAAATTTGTAGTTCTTGGTCCCTTTAACTTGTGATTTCAGGGCTTGATTGTAGGAACCTTGTTTTACTAAGTCTTCATTGATATTGTTGTTTACAACATTTCTTGGTTGTCTTAAAGACTCTTGTTGCCAATTAGGTGGAAATCCATGCTTGAAGTAGTATGGCTCCAATGTGTGCCTTTCTTTGCCACAATGTGTACAGACCTTTGTGTTGTTTGTCTTTGTGAACCTTCCTGGCCCTATACATTTGTTTTGCGTGATACCTCCTCTGGGTATTGGATTTCTTGATCTCTAAGATTATGCTAAGTCACTAGTAATGCCTTGACTTCTTGAATTTGAATTGTTGAACATGGTTTTTGAGTTGATTGTGTTTGAATCGTGATGCTTTTCTTGTTGTATGACTAGTGAGAATACCTTGTTGATGTCAAGCAGAGGTTCTATTAAGAAAATCTATGATCTTGTTGTGCTGAGTTCATCATTGAGTCCCTTTAGAAAGCATATCACATATTCATTCTCTCGATATGCCTTCGTCTTGTCAAGAACCCAACATTTGCACATGCCTTCACATACACAATATGGTATTGGTCTCAAAGCTTCAAGTTCTTCCCATTGTGTCTTCAAATCAGTGAAGTATTTGGAAACTGTGATGTCACCTTGCTTGATGGAGTGTATATCCTGAGAAGGTCAGACATACGAAAGTAGTCCCCCTTGGAGAATTTTTCCTTCAAGTCTTGTCATAGGTCTTGAGCATTTTCAATGTAGATATTGGAGCGAAAGATCCATATAGAAAATATAATAGAGAAAGTAATACCGAGAATTTAATGTGGTTCGGTAATTTGCCTACGTCCACAGCTGAAGAGCAACAATGATTATTCCATTATGATAAAAGAGACCTAAAAGTGTTTCACTCACTTCCCAAAATCCAAGTACACCCAATCTTACTCTAACTCAAGTATTTCTCACACAATTAGAACAAGAGAACAAGAATAGAGAATATGCACTAAGCTAAGTATTTGGTGTATCTTAAAATGGCATGGAGCACTCCTATTTATAGCCAAAGCTCTTGAAGATTATGTGGCCAAAGGAAAAGAGCATTAATGTTGGTTTCACCATAGCCACTTCTTTTTACTTGGCTAGAAATTCTCCATTTCTTCAAGATGATCTTTAGCCACTTCATTTTTTGCTTGGCTCAAGAAAGTCTTTTCATCATATTTTTCTTTTAGCTAATATTCAATAAATCTCTACCTTGGCTAAAAGACTACCATAGTTATTCTCCTGCTACTCTTCTTCATGCTCACTAGAGATTCTGAATATTAATCAAGTCCAGACAATGTCTGAACTTGGTAGTTGGAACTGGTTTCTTCATCATGCCCGTCGGATTATCTGCAGTGGGTATTTTCTCCAATCTAACAACTCCTCTCTCCATTATGTCTTTAATAAAATGCATTCGAACATCAATATGCTTAGTTCTTTAATGATACATTGGATTCTTTGTCAGATGTATAGCACTTTGACTATCACAATAGATGGTTATTTCTTCGAGTTGTATACCCAACTCTTCAATTAGACCTTTCTCCCAAATGGCTTCCTTTACAGCTTCTATTACTGCGTTGTACTCTTCCTCAGTTGAAGACAAAGCAACAATTGATTGTAGTGATGCTTTCCAACTAATAGTACAACCACACAGTGTAAAGACATATTTGGTGAGCGATCTTCGCTTATCTAGATCTCCAAAATAATCCGAGTCAACATATCCAGTGATCTTGTTTCCAACATCTTTGACTTTACCATACAAAAGCTCTATATTTGTGGTACATTTCACAGTCTTCCAGTGAACTTTACTAGGATTTGCCATATATATGCTTACCACACTTACTGCGTGAGCAATATCTGGTCTAGTGCACACCATGGCATACTTGAGACTGTCAACCGTACTAGCCCAATGTACACTTGACATCTCCTCTTTTTCATTTTCAGTTTGTGGGAACAAGGCCATTGAAAGTTTGAAATGGGTCATCAATGGAGTAGTGACTGGTTTAGCAATTTGCATGCTAGAGCGTTCCAACACTTTCTCAATGTACTTATTTTGTGACAGAAAGAGTGTCCCCTCTTTTCTATCCCTTTGAATCTCCATTCCAAGAATTTTCTTTCAAGCTCTTAAGTCCTTCATTTCAAACTCTGAGCTCAATTGAGCTTTCAAGTTTCTAATTTCTGACATGTTCTTACATGCGATCAACATGTCATCAACATAAAGAAGGAGATAGATAAATGACTTATTTGCCAGCTTCTTGTAGTAGACACAACTATCATGCTCACTTCTACAATAGCCATTTTCGAGCATGAAGG
>NW_017716581.1:0-21894 GCF_001865875.1 Lupinus angustifolius
ATTTCTTCAGCATGCAAACATGATCTTTCATCCCTTGAACTTCAAATCCTTCATGTTGTTTCATGTAGATTTGTTCCTCCAACTCACCATGCAAGAATGTCATTTTGACATCTAGTTGCTCAACATCTAGATCAAATTGAGCTACAATTTCAAGTAGGATGGGAATAGAGCTATGTTTTACCATAGGAGAGAAAAATTCATTGAAATCAATGCCTTCTCTTTGTGTAAAACATTTGGCCATTAACCGCGCCTTAAATCTTGCATCTTCAACCCTAGGGATTCCTTCCTTCTTCTTAAAACCCATTTGCATCCAGCAATCTTTTGAGCCTTCGGCCGCTTCACAATAACCCAAGTATTATTCTTATGAAGAGACTGAATTTCCTCTGGCATGGCAGAAATCCATTTGGAAACTTCTTTGTTGTTGATAGCTTCTTCATATGATTGTGGTTCACAATTACTAATATCATGAGGAACATTTAGAGCATATGACACCAGATCAGCATAGCCATACTTTTCTCGAGGTTTTGTATGTCCCTAGCTAACTGATAATGTTGTAATTGGGAGATATCAATATCAGTACATGCATCATGGGCTTCTTCTAATTGATCAAGTGTTTTTCTTTTGTTGACTCCACCTCAAACTCTACCTTCTCCAAGATATTAGGATCTTCATTTTCACTTGATGACTCTGTATGAGGCTTTATCATTTCAACTTCATTAAAAGTAACATCTCCACTAATAATGCAATTTCTTTTCTCTGGCCACCATAACTTATAAACTTTCAAACGACTAGGATATCCAAGAAAAATGCATTTCAATGCTCTTGCATCAAGTTTTCCTTCTTTGTTATGATATGCAGGACAACTAAATATCCTCAAATTTTCCTAATTTGCCGGAATACCCGACCACATCTCTTCTGGAGTTTTAAAACCAATGGCCATTGATGGACATCTGTTGATCAAGTAACACGTTGTATTGAGAGCTTCCGTCCAAAATTCTTTTGGTAATCCAGAATTTGACAACATACATCTTGTCCTTTCAAATAAGGTTTTGTTCATTCGTTCTACAAGTCCATTTTGTTATGGAGTGTGCCTCACGGTATAATGTCTCACAATATTGTGATCCTTGCAAAATTTTCTGAATTCTCTGCTGTAGAATTCTTGACCATTGTCAATTCTTAGTCTCTTGATCTTTCTCCCGGTTTGCTTTTCGATCAAGGTTTTCCACTGTTTAAACTTGACAAATGCTTCACTTTTGTGTTTCAGAATGAAGATTCACACCTTCCTTGAATAGTCATCAATGAATGTTAACATGTATCTGCTTCCACCATGAGAAGATACTTGGGAAGGACCCCACAAGTCAGAATGTACATAATCCAACGTGCCTCTTGTTCGATGAACTACAACATTGAATTTTATCCGATATTGCTTTCCGAAAACACAGTGTTCACAAAAGTCTACCTTCCCGACTTGTTGACCGCATAGTAATCATTGTTTGGCCAACCCGGCTAGACCTCTTTCACTAGCATGACCAATTCTTAGATGCCATAGTTTGGTGACATCATATGTTGAGGAGACAACATCAACACCCACTATTGTGTTTCCTTGTAACATATAGAGACTATTGTCTTTCTTTCCTTTCATCACAACCATAGTGCTTTTAGATATTCTTATAGCTCCACCTTCACCTTTGTATCTATAACCTTTTGAATCTAGTGTTCCCAAGGAACTTAGATTTTTCTTCAATTCTGGAACATGTCTTACATCTGTCAATGTCCTTACGATTTTGTCGAACATCTTGATTCTAATTGTGCCATTGCCAACGACCTTGAAGGGAGCATTATTTCCCAACAGGACATTGCACCCATCTAAGGGTTGGTAAGTTGAAAACTAATCCTTAATGGGACACATGTGATATGAGCATCCATACTCAAGTATTCATTCATCTTTTGAGTCGTGCTTTGAGACTATTAGTACATCTACACTATCATAGCCATTTGCTACAGCTGCATCTCCATATTCATAAATCTTTCCCTTGCCTTTGTGCTCTGGGAAATTCTTTCTTATATGCCCCTCCTTGTGAAAGTGAAAGCATTTATACTTTCTAGGTTTTGCTTTAGACTTGAACCAAGATTTCCCTCTTTCACCAAATTGATTTCTCCTCTTTGTTCTTCCTCTAGCAAAAAGACTATCACCTGAGCCTTCTGATCTCGAATCTGATACTTTTTTCTTGAGTTATTTCGAGTGCAACGCCGCCTTTACTTCGTCCAAGGTTAAATCTTATCGACCATATATCATGGTATCGATGAAGTGTCCGTAAGAACTTCGAAGGGAACGTAGTAGAAAAATTGCTTGGTCTTCATCTTCATTTTTAACATCAATTCTTTAGATCAAGAATAATTTTGTTAAATTCATCCAGCTGATCTTTTATGGGCTTTCATTCCTGCATTTGAAGAGTATATATTTTTTTCTTCACATACAGCCTATTGGTGAGTGACTTTGTCATGTACATGCTTTCCAGCTTTAACCATAATGAAGCAGCTGTAGTTTCATCTGACCCTTCTCGTAGAACTTCATCTCCCAAGCACAACAAAATTGCACTATGTGCTTTTTCCAGGTTTTCATCCTTCTCGTCTGTCAGACTCTATGGTAACTTTTATCTACCTTCCAAGGCTTTGCCCAAGCCTTGATGAACTAGTAGAGCTTTCATCTTCAATCGCCAGAGGTTGAAATCATTTTCTCCATTAAATTTCTCCAAAAAAAATTTAGCACTCGCCATGATAACCGTATAGCAGAACAATATCGTAGTCCATGAACATACACTAGGAAAGTTCCCAGGAAAGAGAGGTGGGTCTTAACATACACGCTTAAATACCAGGTCTTTCCTAAGACAGAACTTTCCTAGACATGCACTTTTACACTATTATACTTTTCCAGTAACAAGAACAATGCTGCGAACACATAACATACTAAGAATTTTCTTTTAGATCGTACGACTTAGCATGCAAGAACTTTACGAGCTCTGATACCAGTTTGTTGGAGCGGAAGACCCATGGAGAAAATATAATGGAGAAAATAACACCAAGAATTTAATGTGGTTCAAAAATTTGCATACGTCCAGAGCTGAAGAGCAACAAGGATTATTCCATTATGTTAAAATAGAACTACAAGTGTTTCACTCACTTCCCAAAACCCAAGTACACCCAATCTAACTCTCACTCAAGTATTTCTCACACAATTAGAACAAGAGAACAAGAAGAGAGAATATGCACTAAGCTAAGTATTTGATGTGTCTTACAATAGCATGGAGAACTCCTATTTATAGCCAAAGCTCTTGAAGATTATATGGCCAAAGGAAAAGAGCATTAATGTTTGTTTCACCATAGCCACTTATTTTTACTTGGCTAGAGTAGACAATACTCTCTGATATTTCTGGTGTGAGACACCTGGTTATCCAGGATATGACCATGGTGTTACAACGTTCCCATGTGTCATATTTTGGGTCAGACTTTCTTGGTGTAAGTATTGTGTGGTCCACGAATTTGTACTTGTTCTTGGAGAATAATGCCCTTTTAACAGCCATGCTCCATGACTAGTACTTGGATCCATCTAAGAGTGTTGTTACCAGCATAGCCCATGGGTTGTCTCCAGGGTGAAGATAGAATGGATTCTTTAGATCATTGGTGTTGTAAATTGGTTTGGAGTCCCTCTCTTGCTTGATGATTGATGAATTCGCCATGTTACTTGAATGATAGAAGAGAAAGAAGATTGTATAGATTGTTATTTCTTTTGACCAGAATCTTGGCTTTGTGATGCAACAGAAGTGGTGATCAGAACCTTCAAATTGAAGGCTCTCATACCATATTGTTGTTTTGACTGAATGACCTCATTGCCTTTATTTTCATTGAATTGTATAAGTGATTAAGCACTTCAAGTTATACAAATGGAAAGGGTTGGTTAGTTGCTTAAGAAACAAGCAACTAAATACTCTACATGGTAAAACGGCTCCTAACAACCTATAACAAACTTCTTCTAAGAAGCATCTAGAATCAAAAGGAAAAATAAATGCCCAAAAACAAAAAATGCTCAAGTGACAAGGAGCTTATGCGCCCATGCTAGATGCGCCATGGCCAAGGAGCCTTAGTCAGATTTGGTGCGCCACGCCTAAGAAGCCTTAGTCAGGATTTACGCACCTAGTCTAGAAGAACTCGGTTAGACTTGGTGCGCCAGGCCCTTGGCGCCTCGGTCAGAATCTATGCGCCAAGGCCTATGTGCCACGGTTAGAGTGTTGTGCAGTGACTTAGACTGATGCATTGATAGCGATGCAATGCCTTCCAAAGATTTCTCATTCCTTCGGTCACGAACCATAATTCCTCGGTCAAGATTGATTTTTCTTCGGTCATGTGGTGGTGTTCTTCGGTGAGATTTGATTTTGACTTGGTCAATTTGCACTTTGACTCGATCAAGTTACATGGGAGCTTTATCTCGATTATGTTCAGTCATTGGCAGCTTTAATAGTATTCACTTATAAATGATAATATGTGCATATAAATTTACTATCAAACCTCTTAATCAACCATGGAATATACCTGCACCCTTGCACACCCCACTCTGGTTGTAGCCCTTTAGCTAGTAAGAAAAAACGACTTTTATAGACAGTTTTTTTAATAATGGGACAAAGAGTGCGGTTATCAGTGTTTTAATGCGTTAAAACTTAATAATCCACTACTCTTGAGAACCATTAAGAAGAATTATTAAAAATGATTCCATTATCTCCGATCAAATCCCAATCACTTGTACACATGTATAATAAACATGAGTATTTCCATGATTGGGTCAAGTTTTAAATGTTTGATTGAGAAAGACTTGTACGGAGATATATGTATGTGAATACAACCAATTAAATATTATTAACACATTAAAAGTTTAATTTTGATTAAAATTTAGTCATAAATAATAGGACCAACAAACATAAATGCATTTGTCTTTAAATATCAAGTTATATGTGCAAGTTTTTATCTCTTTCATCTCAATTTCCAAGTCCTGGTTCCATAGAAGATCAAACACCTGTTGGATAAATTAAAGAAAGTTTCAAGAGTATTATTTAATGAGAATAAAATATTTTCTTAGACTAGGAGATAATACTTTCTTACACTATGAGATAATTTATCTCATTTAGTCAGTAAAATATAACATATGTACTATTTTATTTAGTTTTAGAAATATTTTTATATAAAATGATTAAATATAATATATATCATGATTTTACTAATAGAAAAACATAACTTATCAAAATAGTTTTGTTATCTAATAGTCTTCTCATAATTGATTAGATAGTTCATTTACTTTTTTATACCTTTGGGTTTCTTACGCTAATAACCCAATCTATTTTTTAGCACTAACGCCTTGGATAATTTAAATATTAACTTAGGGCTGCCTCATCGAAAATAAAAGGAAGGGGTGAGGTTTGGTGTAGAGGCAGGAGCACTTGGAGATAAACTTCACATCACATTAATGTACTCCTACATTTAATAAAATTATGATATGTGTCATAATTAATTATTATTTATAAAAATAATTCTAAAATTAAAAAAAAATAGTATTTATGTCATATTTTTATTAATTAGAGTTATCTTCTAATCTGAATAGATATTTTATTCTCTTCTTTTAAAAGTCAGACTATTGTGTTGTTTTTCCAACCACTACTTGTATGCTACACGAACAAACAAGTAGTTTAATCTTCAGTAATGCATATAAACTTACCTAAGCAATGATCTAATTCCCCTTGCTATTTGTAAGTCATTATCACTGATATTCGTACTCAATTTCCTGACTTCCAAATTATAGCAAGGTCTTAAATGGTTATATAGGATGCAACATGTCATATCGGTAGTGCTAATATTAATCTTAGTTTCTTAAATACATATTCTATGCATTGTGGCATACTTATTGTGCTCGATGTAATCCCACCTGTATCGATTTCATCATTGTTCCTCATCAATCATCTCTACCCAAATAGGGTATGACATTCTATTCCCTCTACAAAATTTATATTAAAAGTTTTGGTGAATTGAAGATGTATTAAGGCAGATTTCATATACCAATTTAAAACGAATAAGACGTTGGTCCAATGATGTAAAATATCACTAGATAATAAGACGCAATCACACACATTAAATAAGATGAGTTTTTTTGCCCATGAGGTAGTTATACTGTTAGTAGTACCAAAAAATGACCTCATGAGTAAAAAATGCTTAAAAATACCTATAAATTACTTACAAAAGGTTCTCTCTATTTCATTAAACTATCGAGGAACCGTTTGGAACGAGAGATCTTCATTCATAAGTTAAACTATTTTTTCATTGCTAAATGAAAGAAACATGTAAGTGAATTTGATATCAGACTCATAACTTTAAGACATTACGTTTATAAATATATTCAATTATATGTTCTTTAACTCATGAAATTCTACATAGTGTAAAATTTATTCTTCATACTTAAAATACCCAACACTTTCTCAAAACCACAAGAAGTCATTTGTCTAATATCAATATTTGTTAAGATGTCAAAATATGGATGTTGAAAGATGGCATTTCTTTTTTAGAGTTTCACTTACAATAGTATCTCACCACTAATTTGTTATTGGAAATAATATAACCCATGAACTAGGTTTAGTGTAACTATATGCTAAATACTTGCGAAATAGGAAGAACGAGTTGGGATAGAAGTCAGACCATGTATTCTATGTCTTTTATAATTTTTGTTTTTAAATGAATGAAGTTTTTTAACTGGCTTAATACATAATATGTGATATAAATGGGGACATGTAATCTTTATTAGCATATATATATATAATATACGGTGTCTTACTCTCCTGCCAAAGTTGAGCTATAATAAATTAATAATGCAATAAACTGTATCGGTTTAAATAAAGTCTAGACATAAGAATATACTTGTTCTTTGAACTACCAAATGTATCTCTCATTTTATATGTATGAAATTAATTTATTTTGGGTACATGATTGCCCTTGCCCCTTCTAACAAGTGTTGCTTCTAGGAATCTACTTACTCCATGTCACCAATGTCACTTCTTTTTCTTTTAAATTAAGGGGAGGGGTCAAGTTACTCTAAGAGTAAATTTTTTAAACTTCATATTTTAACTATCAATTCTAGGAAAATTCAATAGTTTGAATTAGTAATTACATATCCATAAAATTAATGGCTAGGATGAGGAGTAAGTTTCAAAAACTTACTCTTGAAGTAAGTGGATCCCTGCACTTAAATTAATATTTGAAAAACCATGTGGATCGCATCAGCTCTACGTTGTTGTCTGCCTGGCCCACGATTGCTAACATAGTTAGTTTCCTAAATTATCCCATAAAATTGCTTGATGTGCCTTTCTTTCGAATTGTAATTTGACTTATCTCCTTTCGTGAGACCATATGTATGAAAGATATAAATTTTCTTCTTACATTCTTTAGCACCAACGAGAAAATCTGAATATCTTAAACATGAACAGTGTTGTAACAAGTAACATGGAGAGAAATAAGCGAATCTATACGAATATTCAATCTTACTTCATCGGTTCCATATTTTTTCCTTTTTTAATCTTTATTTTTTTTGAAATTCATTACATATTTATACTTTCTTTTCAACTACCCATTATTTATTACTTTTTTATCTCATTTCCCTTCAATATCTTCACATCTTTTACTTTGTTTTCATTGAACTGTTTCGGTATCATCATATCTTTTATTTTGTTTTCATTGAACTGTCTCTGTATGGACAATGAAATATTGTTTTCAAAACCATTCCCAAGCCTATTCTAAACTTACTAAAATAAATCAAAAATAGAAAAAAGTCATAAATATTTTATTATTTAAGTGGCATAATATATATGGGTTCATTTGTTTGGTTATATAATAGGTAAAAACCACGCATTTGCTTTCTTGTGTAGTATGACCTCTTTTCCTCTATATATTTCCATTTGAGAAATCATTCTGTTAGAAGTGATTTAAAACTGAGTTAGGTTAGTTAGTTTGAAATGTTTCCATTTTTGGCATTTTCGGCTAGTTTTGTTTGCTATATACTTGCTATAAATAGCAAGTTCTCCACTTGATGAATAATAAGAAAATCCATTGAGTATTATGCATTTCTATCTCTTCTAATCTCTCTACACTGCATATACAAATACATTCATTCTTCTCAATTCTCTCCTCACACCCAAATTCATTCTTATTCTTCATTCTTATTCTTCATTCTTTCATTTTTTGTTCTGAATCCCAACATCTGGTATCAAGAGCTAAGGTGAGATCCAAGCAATGAGTTCAAACAATGCAAACTTCTCAACATATCTACCTATTCTCAATGGAAAAAACTGGAACAAGTGGTGCATACAAATGAAGGCAATTATGGGTTATCAAGAGGTGAGTGAACTCATAGAAGAGGGATTCCAAGATCTCCCTACAAAGCCCACCAGGGCACAAGTGGTGACTTACAAAGAAAATAGGAGGAACGATTGTAAGGTCATGTTCATTCTCCATCAATATGTTGATGATGCACATTTTGAGAAGATTGCAGAAGTTGCAACTTCACAAGAAGCTAGGAGAATCCTTGAAAAATGCAATGAAGAATCTGAACAACTCAAGAAAGTGAGATTGCAAATAATGAGGAGACAATATGAGTTGATGCAAATGGAGAACAATGAAAAGGTGGATGAATTTTTCAATAGAATCGCCACTCACACTAATGGGATGAAGGCTTGTGGAGAAGCAATTTTAACTCAAACAATAGTTGAAAAGGTATTAAGAACCCTCAACCCCAAATTTGATCACATTGTGGTTGCCATCGAAGAGTCAAAGAAATTGGAGGATTTGAAGATAAAAGAGTTGCAAGGATCGCTAGAGGCACATGAGTAGAGGCTCAATGAAAGAAGTGTAGAGAAGACTACTAAAAATCAAGCACTATGGACTCAAGTCTCAAGAAAAAGCAACAATAGTGTAAGAGGAGCATACAATGGTTGGAGCAGAGGAAGAGACTCAAGAAATGGCTCCAATAGAAACTCATAGTCCCAATGACAAATCAAACTTGAGCAAGATCAAACAGATAACTCAAATAGAAGAGGATACAAAATTTTGAGATGAGGTAAGAAGAAGTTTGATAAAAAGAGAGTTAAGTGCTCCAAATGTAACATAATAGGCCATTACTCCAATGAATATGTGGCTGCAACTATTCATACTAAGGAAGACAGTGGAACAAATCTTGAGGAACAACCAGCTCTGTTGATGATTACCAGTAACCAATGAATAGATAGCAATGAAATTTGGTATATAGACTCAGGTTGATTCAATCACATGACTGGTCATAGAGATTGGTTGGTGGAGTTTGATGAAGGAAAGAAAAGTAGAGTGAGACTTGCAGACAACAAATCCATCATGGCTGAAGGCATGGGGAATGTGTTGATTAGCGGGTGTACTAGAACACTCACGGGGATCCTCCTCCATCTCAGAATTGGAAGAGAGGTCCACCACCTCAATGGCGTCCTCTATACAGACCAACTCCACACAGTCTTCCTCTTCGGTTTTCAGCTCCTATTCTGGGTTGTTGGACGAACGCTCTGACTTTCTTCCCATTCCCGCATCTACCTGAAGATTGAGTATCATCCATATAGCAGCTCTCTTCCCTGGTGAAGAATCGGGAACATCATCTCTAATCTGTCTCCTAGTAGATGTTCCAACATTAGTGGGCATGTGAGGAATCATAGACCGAATGGATGGCGTAGTAGGTGCAAATCTCCCAACAGGAAGGTGAAAGACGCCTCCAAGCTCGTATGCTATGAAGGGAAGCGCATCGTAGAGCCATCACAAATCATCTCTAGCTATAAGGGACAAGGGCATGTGTAGGTATATCTATGTCCATCACTACTCCATGCCCCTTCATGTGACATCGTGAATCGGTAGATTTGAATCCTCATCATACGGTCCATCTGAATGAGAACACGAACCGAGAAGAGGATACAAAATTTTGAGATGAGGTAAGAAGAAGTTTGATAAAAAGAGAGTTAAGTGCTTCAAATGTAACAGAATAGGCCATTACTCCAATGAATATGTGGCTGCAACTATTCATACTAAGGAAGACATTGGAACAAATCTTGAGGAACAACCAATTCTGTTGATGATTACCAGTAACCAATGAATAGATAGCAACGAAATTTGGTATATAGACTCAGGTTGATTCAATCACATGACTGGTCATAGAGATTGGTTGGTGGAGTTTGATGAAGGAAAGAAAAGTAGAGTGAGACTTGTAGACAACAAATCAATCATATCAGATGTCCTATATGTCCCTGGGATGAATAGTAATCTAATCAGCTTGGGACAACTTCTTGAAAGAGGATTCACAATCAACATCTCCAATAGTGTCATGGAGATTTCTGATGCCACTGAAAAGAAGATCATGAAGGTACCACTTGCAAGAAATAGAAGCTTTTAGGTAAGCCTGCAACTTAACTGATGATACATGGTTATGGCACCTAAGGCTAGGCCATCCGAACTTCAAGGATTTAGGCTTACTTAGTTCAAAGAACATGATATCTAGACTACCATCCATTGCAAGTTATAAGGGATTGTGTGCTAATTGTCTAATCAGCAAGCAACCTAGAAGACCATTCAACAATTATGCAATTTCCAATGCTAGTGATATCCTGCATACAGTCTATTCAGATGTGCACGGACCACTTGATGTTCCATCACTAGGAGGAAATAGATACTTTGTATCTTTTGTGGATGATTATAGTAGGAAGTTATGGTTGTACTTGATTAAAGCCAAGAGTGATATATTCTCAATCTTCAAAAACTTCAAGGCAATGGTGGAGAAGCAATTAGAAAAGTGCATCAAGATTTTGAGGACTGATGGTGGAGGGGAGTTCACATCTGGTGAACTTGAAGAATTCTGCAAAGAGCATGGCATAATTCATGAGGTCACAACTCCATATACCCCTCAGCACAATGGGATTGTAGAAATAAGAAATAGAACAATTTTGAATATGGTAAAGAGTATGCTCAAACAGAAGAATCTTCCACACACATTTTGGGGTGAAGCAACCATGACAACTGCATATATTCTCAATAGATGTCCAACTTAAAGGGCTTGACTCCATGGTTCCAGAGGAAGCTTGGTGTGGAATCAAACCAACTGTCAAAAATTTCAGAGTCTTTGGCTAACTATGTTATAGACATATCCCTGATCAAAGAAGGATAAAGCTTGGTTACAAAAGTGAACCTATGATCTTTATAGGATACAACTCAATTAGAGCATAAAAGTTGGACAATCCTAAGTCAAAGCATGTCATATTCAGAAGAGATGTATGTTTTAATGAGTCAACCTCCTGATGTGAAGCTCAACCTACTAAAGAAATACTCCCTAAGTTGTAGATAGAATGGAAAGAAGTTGGATCAGAAAATGCTACCAATCAGGAGACAGTGAGTCTTGAGCCTCAACAAAAAATTGATGAGAGACCAACAAGAAATATGAACTTTCCATCAAGACTTGGTGATTATCAAGTCTACTCTGATAGCATAATCACTGAAGAATGAGATCTAATCCAACATCTAGCTCTAATGGTTGACATTGAACCTATTGGAATTGAAGAAGTCATTTCCAACAAGGTTTGGAGAGATGCAATGAATGAGGAATTAATGAGTAATGAAAGGAATACCACTTGGGAAATAGTGGAGCTACCTCAAGGTAAGAAGCTTATTGTAGTCAAATGGGTTTTCAAGGTGAAGCATAGACCTGATGGATCAATTTCCAAACACAAAGCAAGGTTGGTAGCCAAAAGGTTTAGGCAAATGTAGGGGATAGATTACTCTGAGGTGTTTGCCCTATGGCAAGGATTGAAACAGTGAGACTTATTGTAGCAATTGCTAGCTTAAGAAATAGGCAATTGTGGCAGCTAGATGTGAAATCAACTTTCCTCAATGGACCACTTGATGAAGAGGTGTTCATAGCACAACCACCTGGTTCCATTTGAAAAATACATGAGCAAAAGGTACTCAAGCTAAAGAAAGCTCTATATGGCTTGAAACAAGCACCTAGAGCTTGGAACAAAAGGATTGACTCTTTCTTCACAAGTGTTGGCTTTGTGAAATGTTCAGTAGAACATGGAGTGTATGTCAAAACTTAGTTCAACTAACATACTGATCATATGTTTGTATGTTGATGATTTAGTAATCACTAGAAATTGTGCAGAAGATATTGAGTCGCCAAAGCAAAGTCTGAAGAAGGAGTTTGAGATGACTGATTTGGGAATTCTATCCTACTTCCTAGGATTGGAATTCTCATACTCTAGAAGAGGAATCCTCATGCACCAAAGGAAGTGTATCTCAGAAGTGTTTCATAATTTCAATATGTTGGACTACAATTCAGTAGAAACTCCAACTGAGCGAAATGTGAAACTAGTAAGGGATGAAACTGAGGTCATGGTTGATTCAATTCTGTTTCAGGCAGATTGTTGGGAGTTTGAGGTACATTTGTCATAGCAGACCAGAGATCAAATATAGTGTTGGCTTGATTAGTAGATTCATGAGTGATTGTAGACAATCACACCTATTAGCAGCCAAAAGGATCTTAAGGTATCTCAAAGGCACAATGGGTTTTGGGGTACTTTTCACTCAAAACAAAGAGAACTCCAATCTGCATCTAACAACTTACTGAGATTAAGATTGGTGTAGGGATTTGGTGGACAGAAAAAGCATAATGAGCCAGATATCTATGCTCTCAGGATCACCTATAACTTGGAGCTCAAAGAATCAATCAGTAGTGGTTTTATCAACATGTGAAGCATAGTATATTGCAGCCTACTCAGCTGCTTACCAAGCAATCTGGTTATCCTCTCTGCTCTGCAAATTGAAGATGGATGTTGCAGAAGAGCTTGAACTACTGGTTGACAATAAATCAACAATTGATTTGGCCAGAAACGCAGTATCTCATGGTTGAAGCAAACACATTGATACCAAGTTTCATTTCCTTCGAGATCAAGTAAGAAAAGGCAAGATAAGATTGAAGCATTGCAAAACCGATTCACAATTAGCTGATATCTTAACAAATCCATTGAAGCCTGGTAGATTTAAGAAGTTAAGAGAATCATTGAATGTAATAGATTTTGAATCAAGGTAGGATGTTAGAAGTGATTCAAAACTGAGTTAGTTTAGATAGTTTGATATGTTTTCATTTTTGGCATTTTCAGTTAGTTTTGATTGTTACAATACTTGTTATAAATAGCAAGCTCTCCACTTGATGAATAATAAGAAAATCCACTAAGTATTATGCATTTCTATCTCTTCTAATCTCTGTACACTTCACATACAAAAACGTTCTTTCCTCTCACTTCTCTCCTCACACCCGAATTCATTCTTCTTTTTCACTCTTTCATTTTATATTCTGAATCCCAACACATACTTGCACATTTTTTTAATATCAATTTGGATGTCATTTTATTTTAAAGCAATATTAATATAAACATTACACAATACATAGTAAACAAAAGTTGATCAAACTGAAAATGAATTGACTCAAGTTAAAAGGTTATAAGTTCATATGTCATGGTTGAAGTGAAGATCACGTTAGTGGGAATCTTTTAAATGCTAATAGGGCCCTAAGATATGTCCTTACTTTGGTGAATCTATGAAATCCAACTCACCTAAGCTTGTGTATAAAATTTTTACACTTGGTTCTATATGTAAATCACAAAATTATACTATTTATATAAGTGTTATTTTTTTTAATTATTTTATTTCTATTTAATTATCATTTTCAAATTTTAAGATAATATTAAGTGATGTACTAATTGTACTATTATATTATTGTGAGGAAAGTAAAACAGTTCTGGAATAAAGTAGGTAAAGAAAATGAAAAGGATATAAATATAAAAATATGAGAAAGATATAATAAAAAAATAACAACAAATTTTATTAAAAATAAAAAGTCGAAGTATTAATATTTGTACTTGAATCTTTGCACTTACGTTCACGCTAATCCCCAAGGGCCAGCCTTTAATTTTGGTTTACAGCTACAAGGAGGAGGTAGAATGCATATCAGAAGCAGCGGAACGAAAATTGCCACTACCAATATAAATATACTTTGTCTTTTACTTTTAAACAATTTTTGTACACTAACAAATAAAAAATTAAATAGAATTGACTTTACGTTGTTGATGGATGAGAAATAAGTTGCAAGTTTTCACAATAGGATCACGCTTTCAATTGCTTTACTTTCCAAAAAAAATTATCATATAATTCAGAATTGATGCTTTCAATTGGATTCTATCATCAATTAGATTATATAAAATTTTCAACTTCCTTATTTACAAAACTTATGTGTATTTGTTTTAGGGTATAGATTTATAATTATGAGAATAACATTTCCAAGGATGCTATTATTAGGAATGTTTTAGGGAAATCTTGGTTGACATTCACATAAATAACTGAAAATGAATTGTATAATTATCAAAAATACTCATATTCATAAAATATTATTCTATTTATCATTTAAGTTATATAGTTAAGAAAACAATATATATTTTTATGAAGTGATATAACTAAGACGACAAATTTATGCAAAATGATACTTGAATATAATTAGGGAACAAAAAACTAGTTATTTGATTACTTATTTAATAAGTATTTAGTCTAAAATATATCTTTTAGTTACTATATTAATATCAATAGATTTGAAGAATGGATAAAAAAAATTACAAATTCAAGAACAGAATTGTTAGTAGTGTCAACATAAATAAACATCAACTATTATCCTTTGATGACATAGGTTGAAGCTACATATATAATATATAAATTCGAATAAAAAGAAAACCTATGAATGAAACATGAGTATAATTAGAAGGTTACAATTTTTAGATGTTGAACATTTCCAAACTATTCCATACGAATAAGAGAGCATTAAAACATGAGAATATATTGTAATTGCAAAAGTTTTATAGAAGAATATTTGTTTACAACTTGAAACACACACACGCACGCACACACGCACACACGCACACATATAATTATATATAAATACAAAATTTTATATAATTAAAAATTATATATAGTTAAATAGAAGTAATATTTTTCATCTTTTTTGGACCAAAATAAAACAAAATATTATTATAGTGCTCCTCTTTCTTTTAATTTCAAGTGAACCAATTGGTTTCACTTTACGGGTTATTTCAATTTAACTGAATTTTACACGGCCAGACCAATATTTTTCCGGTTCAAAGTAGTTCAACACCTCATTCATTTAAAACTAAAAATTAGAACCGTTTTCAAGTGCGACTAATGATCGGACTGGTCAGGCCATCAGGTCTGATCCTCACAGCATTGATAGAGGGTGTCTCATAATTAAGACTCAGAATGAAATGAATCAACTTTACATAATCTCAAAAATGGAAACATTATTTAACTTGATAAACTTTGTTTAGAAACCAAATAAATTAAATTTAAACTAAAAACTGATCTCGTTAAATAAATAAGACAAACTTCACCCGCCGACCGATATGAACTTCCGCAACGCTATTACTTTTAAAAGCCAAAAAAGTGTGCTGCTTGGTTTTGTGAGAAAAAGTTGATTTCTTGGGAAGATGTTGCATCACTGAACAAAGAAATGGTTGATTGAAACACATCCTTGAATAAGTGTCTCAATGAGTTCCATAGCTTAGTGGTAAGGTACACTGTTTGGCAAGTAACACATCAGGATCGAACTCATGATCTCCAATTCATTGCCAATAGGTACAACCACTGAACCAATTATCATTCTGTTTCATATATTATGAAACCAAAATATGTATATACGCGCTATGTGAATTCAGATATTTTGGAAATATCTCTCACAATCCCCCACCATTTTCAAAATATAAGAATTCTCATAAATCTGGAAATATCATGGTTTCAGATAATGGTATCTTACGATTTGAACCATTACTTACTAAGTGTGAATACCCAATTTTGTCCGGCCCAAAATACATTTTTTCAAAAAATTTAACAATAAGATAAACATTTTGGGTTTATATAAAAAATAACATTTTTATGTGTTCCAAAATAAAAATGATTTAAATTTGAATTTATGACTTTTATTAAATTTGAATTTTAAACATCATAATAGCATAAATTAAATTTTTGAATTTTAATTAAAAGCAAAAATCAAAATCTCCTTAACTTTCTCCTTGAAGTTAATAGGGGATTTGATTTGATTTTCAAGCATGTGTCAAAATTCAACTTTAAATAGGCATATGAGACATGAAATCAAAATCCTTGAAATAAATCACCATCCTCTAAAAAATCATCCATTCTAAAAAAATCCTCCATCAAATTTCATCTAAAAAAATCTTTCATTCATCACCTATATCCAAGAATCATCAACCAAAAGATAACCAGAACCATCCAAAAAGTATAATCTACTACATCACTACAATCCTCTCAATCAAAAAAAATTCATTTTTCAATCATTTCTCTCTTCTCTAGACATTATCTTTCACACATATTCATCCAACCAAAAACCAAGAAATCCACAATAATTCAAGATCTCTCATACACAAGAACACCGCCCAAAAAAATGAGAAAAAAATACAAAGAAACTCAAGAGAAATTATAATTGCATTATTATACATTGTAGAGAAGTTTCATATACATGTCCAAACGATGTCTCTGAGTCTGTGCTACACAAAGTTCCTACCTCCACTATATGTCTGTTTGCATTGGTTAGCCTTTTTGCACCTTTTTCGTGTTGGATCATTTCATTGTTGTTGGATTCGCTATGAGAGGTATGTCATTTTCATTACTTTCTTGTATAGTTGTTTTATTTTTGTTATCAATAATTCGTTAGTAATAATAATTATCACGATTGTAACATATAATTATAACTACATCAAAAAGGTAAATGTATAAACAATACACTCTTTGCATACATACTATAACAATTTTTTTAATAAATATTTAGTTTTGAAGCAAAAGATGTAATTAATTAGTTTCTTATTATATATCAATTTAAAACATATTAAAAAAACAAAAACAACAAGCATCCATGAGTCAACAAAAAAATGAAATAATATTTAACTCAGATTGTAAGGTATGATGCGGTGTCGGACGTAAGGGCTACACTTCAATGATTAATAGGACTAATTATATTTGCACGTCTTAAAAAGATTTTATTTTTTAAATAAAAAAAACACAAAAATTTGAATTTCTTAACCAAGTTTTAATATGAGATGCGGTATTGGACGTAAGGGTTATGCTTCGCTCATATCGTTTTTTCAAAAAATAATTTAAACTTTACTATTTTTAATAAATAAAATTAACACAACCAAATAAACTTTTTATACCTAAAGAACTACGTAGTCTTGATTCCCAAAAGGGGATACGTAGGACCAAGATCGCTCTTGTCAGACATAATAATAAAATAAATTTTTTTTGGTACAAATATAATTATAACACAATTAATAATTCATGCAATTTAGTAGGGTACCGTTCAAACGGACAACTGAGGTGCTAATACATTCCCTAGTGTGTAATCGACTCCCGAACCTGGATATCAAAGTCCAAAGCCCAATGCGATTGGGCCAAAATATTTTTCTACATTTTTGACTGAAAAAATGTGGTGGCGACTCAAATGAGGTCGTGCAACCGAAAATCGGGGCGCGAGACTAAGTTATGGGTTCCACTTACTCCGAATATAAATTGGTAGACAAGCTTTGAACCAACTATTCATTAGAATAAGCGTGCACAACTCACACATGAAATCTCGGTACTATTGAAAGAATTATAATTATGACACATTTGATAAGGCCTTGTGTCACATATCCTTTTCATGAGAATTTAATAGTCAAGCTCTTTAACTCTATGAAGCAGCCAACTTCATTCTCATATAGGTAGACTATATCGGAAATGCACCCATAATAAGCATTCCAGTAAATTCTTGCTATATGTCTATTAAGAGTAAAACTCAACCTTCCAACTTTGAGCTTATAGTCCAAGTACTTTTATCACTTGGGATGTGTCTATAGTCAAGTACTTGCAATCACTCTATAGTGTTTTCCATCATTGAACTCAAGACTTGATGCTACTCAAGTGTGAGTTGAGTTAACACTATTGGTGACTAATTAGACATGAGATTGAGTCTCATCCCTAATGATGTTTTTCAACACCGTATCTTTTGTCAGACCTTTCGTCAAAGGATCTGCACGATTCTTTCAGTTCTTACGAACACTATGGAGATTACTCCATTTGTAATTAATTCCTTTAACAGCTATGTCTTAAACCAATATATTTGGATTTTCCATTATATAGTTGGTTATATACTTTTGAAAGCATAGACTGACTATCACAATGTATAAATACTTGTTCCATTGGCTTTGGCCAAATAAGTATCTTATACAATAAGATTCTTATTCGTTGAGCCTCTTTACTACTTGCATCCAGAATAATAAATTCAGCAACCATGATGGAGTCGGCTATACAAGTTTGTTTCTTTGAACTCCAAGAAACTCCACTTCCACCAAGGTTGAAGATCCATCCACTTGTGAAAGCATGATCTTCAACATAAGTTACCCAACTAGTGTATGTATATCCTTCCAAAAGATCAATTATATTTGTATGGATACATATACACTAACATTCAACATTTATTATAAACACTTTATACAAGAGATGTCACCTTAGCAAAGTTTTGCTTTAATTACTTTATGTTGAATAATTTTATAGTTGGTAATAGGTAGCAAAAATAATATTTATTTCCATAATATATATATTTATTCTGGAGATAATAAGAACATTGAAATTATAGCCTAGTGGTAGGGTTCCTATCTTTCAACCACATTGTCTCTAGTTCAAATCCCATTAATGTTGTGATGATTTTTAATTTCTAATTTTCCAACAGAAAATATTCAAACTGACCAAAATTTAAAGCAATGGGAATTGAACAAACAATATTCAGTCACGTTTAAACATCTAAACAATGCAAATATGGACAAGTTGTTTTAACCAAAAAACATGTTTCATATATTATTATGTTTTCACAAATGTTAAGTGGTCATACTAGGATCCAAAAATTTTAACCACATCATGCAAAAATAATATATACAAGGCAAATAAATATATGTCAATATCTATATATTTAAAAAAGTTGTATATTTTGCATTATTTCTAATGCTCTTAGAACAAGCTTACTCTTTCATCAATATGATATTAAAATAACCAACTAGAACATGTTTTCATGATACCAAAATAGCAATATTTCTAAGGCATTCAAATCAAGTTTAATCTTAACATGACATATTTATAAGACAATGAAGTTTCATAAAGACAATGCAACCATACTCTCCAAAGTATTACATATATATAATGCCATAACATTGTATTCTAAAAACCATCACTTATAGTCAAATGGAAAAACATGAGTTCTTATAGATTGGTTTTGGTAACACATGTAAACTTTCACTAGTTTATATGCAAACATAAATTTTCATAAACATATTAATATCAATATTTAGAACTTTACATTTTCCACAATAAAATATATAAAAGGAAGTGTACCATTCTCATGAACTTATTTGATGAAGAAGTCTTGCTTATAGGCAAGTATACTCTCCATATGATGTTGATATCTCCATATCAATACAATGTTGATTTCTCCCTCTTAACTCATTTCTTTGAATGATACAACAATTGAAACAAAATCGAACCTAAAGATTGTGAGAAAAACTTGATTTCTTGGGAAGATGTTGCATCACTGAACAAAGAAATGGTTGATTGATATACACGTAAAAACCTCTAAAGCGTGTGTTACCACACTAACCTTTAGGTTCGATTCGAACCCACCAATTTAATTATATTGGATGCAAACGTTAATAATGAATAAAACATGGACAAAATCATCCAAGTAGGATCAAACTCATGACCTCCAATTCATTGCCAATAGGTACAACCACTGAACTGATTATCATTTTGTTTCATACATTATGAAACCAAAATATGTATATACGCGCTATGTGAATTCAAATATTTTGGAAATATCTCTCAGAAGTTCTCTTGATAAATTTGATCTAAGTTGTTATTATGAAAATATGATTCAGTTAATTTGTGTGTTTTTTCTTTAAAAAATAATATTGTGTACCTCACGTACGTCATGTCACTCATATTTATATATTTTACACTTATGTTCACCAAATTTTCTGTTCTGGATTGATTCCTTGGATATAGGATCAAAATGCACCCAAATGGTAATTAAATATTGAATGAAGATTAACAATAAATATTTAATAAAGATTAATAATAGTGGTATGGAAAATCCACACTCCAAATAAGCACTACATATATAACACGAAACTAGGTATCATATCACTAAACCACTCTTTAATTATTGATAATGATATATCTAATAACTATATTTTTTGGTGCTATATCTTATAACTATTTAGGTGGTTATTTTAAATAAATTGTATACCTTATATAATCTACATATATCAGGAGTAAGTTACTCATACATTCGCACATGGCAATAATTTGTTATCATATGGTTAAGAATAAACATGTTATCTATATATTTGTATGGTTAATAACACACATGTTACCTATGCATTTCTAATGGTTAATAACACACATGTTACCTGTGCATTCTAATAGTTAAGAACAAACATGTTATTCGTGCATAATTTGCATGGTTAAGAAAACATATGTTACTTGTGCATTCGCAGGGTTAAGAGCACATGTTACATGTGCATTCTTGTGATTAAAAATACACATGTTAAACGTACATTCTCGTTATTAAGAAACACACATGTTACCCGCCGTGTATTCACATGGTTAAGAACACTCATGTTATCCGTGCATTCATATGGTTAAGAATACACATATTACTCGAGCATTCACAAGAGACAGATTGATTTTGACAAATATTTAGAAGCACATAAGTATCCATGTTATTAAATATATACTAGCAGTGTACCCGTGCACTTGCACGGGTCGCTTTTTTGTTATGCATAATGCAAATATAATATACATATATTTTATAATATCAATAAATCATGTATTGAAACATTATATTTCTCATTCATATAGGTGCAATATTAATATTGATTTTTGAGTGTATATGTAGAATATTAACAATTATAAATGCATTTGTATAAGCTGATTATAGAAAATATTTGATTCTTAAATAACTCAATAAATAAAATTCAAATTGTATTGGATAATATCTCACCTCTATATTCTCTATATAAAATTATAAATATAAGGAGTTATTTTTGCATCATATTTTTTGTGATTACGTTTATAAGTATCATATAAAGTCATAAGGATTTTTTAGCATATCTCTTAAATGTTTATGTTTTATTTTAGATTAATGTTCATTGTGTATAAATATTTGAATATATTTTTATCATTCAAATATTGTATAATTAAATGATATTTATTTGATTATGTTTTAGCTAATAATCATTGTATGAAAATAACTCATAAATTAAAAACACACTAAGTTAGGATATGACAGATATTTTTTCTGATAATTTTAATCAAAATAATAAAAAGAGTCTAATAATTGATTTGTTATATTACTAATTAAAATACATATATTTTTCATGAATATATATACCATTGTTATCTTTTAATTAAATAATATAATGATAGTAATTAAATACATGTGACCCGTGCATTCGCATGGCTAAAAATACACATGTTATTCGTACATTCGCATTACTAAGAAAACACATGTTAACCATGTATTCGCATAGTTAAAACGCACATATTACTCATACATTCATATTATTAAGAATATACATCTTACTTGTGTATTTGCATGTTTAAGCACATAAGAAAAATAAATTGATAATTTTTAATTTGAATTTTCTACAA
>NW_017716582.1:0-35220 GCF_001865875.1 Lupinus angustifolius
AACTTTGATGAGGTGAAAAAGTACAATTATTCTTAGATTAATGGTAAACATTAAATTATATAGATAGATTAATGTAAAGAAATAATTGAATGTGAAAAATGATTTCAATTTCATCTAATGTTCAATGACTATTACTTTTTAACATAATAAAACATAGATGTTGTAAACACTCAATTTTAGTGGGGTAGCGACATGAACCAATCACTAATTGATATTAAATTATTATTAGTATATAAAATATATAATATATAAAAAGTAGGAAGAAAAATATGTGAGGAGGAGGTGACATGTGACATGAAGGAAAAAATGTAAGGAGAAATGACATGTGGCATGAGGGAAGGAGAAAGTGACATGTGGCATGAGGGAAGGAGAAAGTAACATGTGGCATGAAGGAGTTTTTTTATTATATTGTTAATAGATAGATAGATTAGTAATATTGTGTAATAATTTGATAAAATAAAATGAAATCTATAGAAACACAAACATTGTGAATTAATTTTATTAGATATGTTTTCTATCATATACTAACACAATGTCTTCATAACTTTTGTCCCATAGTAAGACATAATAATATATTAATCATCCATAAATTGGCAAATCATACAACATATTGATCATATATATATATTAAGGCATGATAATATATAATTGAGTATAAACTATTATTACCATAGAAATATGAACCAGATGATATAAATAAATATTTTGGTGAGAAAAATCATGAGTTTCACAATTATTGTTACAAAGTAGCAAAATATATAAACTGATGTTGTTATCTCTGCAAAGTTAATAACAAATGTAAGAAACAAAATAAAGTAAATCAAGTGTATTCAATGACCTATATTTAAATATTTCATGTATTCTGGATTTCCAAACAGGATTTGTTATAATTTAGTTTGTTATTTCTTTTTGTTTAACTAATAAATAAATAAATCTATGAATAAATAAATAAATAAAAATCAATGAAAAATGAGAACTTATCTATAAAATAAGAACATATCTGTAAAATAAATAAAAGTCAATGAAATATGCAGGTTAAAGAACATTTTTATTTGTCATTTAATTTTATATTGATTCATTTATTTTGAAAATATATTTCCTCTATCAATCAATTATAAGTTATGAAACGGTTATAATATATTTCCTCTCCTTATATATGATTTATTTATTAAACTTTTCATTTGAAATATAATTTTTTAATGTATAAGTGTTTTCTAAGATGTAATTAACTTCTACATGTAAGTAACGACTTAAAAAAATATAATAGTCTTTTAGCTAATTTATATATTTCCATCTTATAAATAATATTAACTATAACATTATTTTTTAAATTATTATTATATATATATATATATATATTTCTTTAGGACATAAATAACTGTCAAAATTTCGGTTTAATGAGGCATCCATCCGTGGCAAAAGAAAAGTAATGGTTACAAAGATCACCATCATGGTTCATTGGTCATGTGATTCATGTTCCTTAAAAATGTAACTCTTGTATGTGTCTTTTATTTAAGATTATATATATATAGAGCTACTAAAGTGAGAACAATTTTTATATAAATATAAAATGTGAGAACAATAAATTTGGGCATTATAACTCATCGTGAATGGTTAGTAGCTCCCTATATATATATATATATAAATTAATATTAAATCTTACATTTCAGAAGAATGAATGAGATGAAAGAGTTTAGGCAATTTGAGATGCAACTCATAAAAATGAGGAGAGGAGTTAAGAAGAATGAATGAAATTGAATTATGCTCATAAATATGACATTAATGTTGACGTATTGTTACACAACTATAATCATAGCATTTAAGTCATTAATCAATTAAATTATTATCAATATTACTATAAGACGACAAATGACAACCATAAGATTAAATTATTGAATGAAAGAGCGCACATGTTACTAGTGCATTTGTATAGTTAAAAATGCAAGTGAACATATTTACACATTTAAGTGAGAATAATAAATAAAACGATCCCTATTATTTTTTATTTGTTCCAAATCTTAACTGGTGTATTAATCCTCACTTGCAATTTTTTAGAATCAAATTGAGATATTGTTCATTTATTTGCATTTAAATTGCAATGAATGAAATCAAATTTTGCTACTAAATATTATCTTAATAATCACATATAATTACACATTTATTAACAAAATTATTTCAAACTTTACCCGAAATGTAATCATATCATTTGAGCTTATAATCAATCAAATTATTAACATTACTACTATAAGAAGACAAATGGAAATCATAATATTAAATTATGGAATGAAACACAATGAATGAATAAGAAAAAGAAAGGGAAGGAATGTAAAGCCACATTTCTATTATTCAACACAAAATGATCTCCATTATTTTTTTTATTTGTTACAAATTTTAAAAGATGCATTAATCCTCAATTGGATTTTTTTTAGAATCAAATTGAGTTATAGTTCATTTATTCACATTTACATTACAATGAATGAAATCAAATTTTGCTCATAAATATTACCTTAATACTTACGTGTCGTTACACAATTATTATCAAAATTATTTCAAATATTAACTTAAGTATAATAATAGCATTTAAGTCCACAATCAATCAAATTATTATCAATATTATTATAAGACGACAAATGACAATCATAAGATTAAATTATGGAATAAAATACAATGAATGGATAAGAAAGAGAATGAGCAAATAGAAAGTCACATTCCTATTGGTGAATAAAATATATGCTTAGTAATAAAATATGAGAGAGAAATACGGAAGAAATAAGAAGAATAAAGAATAATGAGAGATGTCAAAGAATAATGAGAGATGTCAAAGGATAATAGCAAGTGTTATGGTGTGGTGAGGTGCATTGGAGATGATTGAGTTCTTTGAGCGTGAAATTTTTTGTTGTAGGTGTGACACGTGACATTTGCTAAGGTGTAAGAACCTTTTTTCCTTATATAGTTAATAGATTACACTTACCTATTTGTGTGATGATGAATGAATTATTATGAATTACCTTCTATAGTTTCTATAAATAAAAAATCAATCTCAACATGATTCACATAGTTAATTCATGTTGTACAACAAAATAGATGAACCACAAGGTAAAACGAAAATAAAAAACATAGAATCAATATTGTGCTACTTCTTGCTCACAATTAGTTAGCAAAACTTATAAACAACAATTTCTTTACAAAATTAAGAGAAAATGATCAAAATACCATAGTGTCACATATTATTTAATTTTTTCTTCCTCTCTAGCATCTCGTCACTGTTCATGTCATTTTCATCATTACAATAATGATTATTTTGAATAGAGAATTCTATAAACAAATTAAGAGATGCAAAAAGATTTAGAAAACTAACCCTGCAATGATGCTTCAAGGGTGAACAAAAATAAGAGACACTAGATCGAATAGAACTATCGTCGACACCCTTGTCATTAGAGACATCTCACTCCTTTAGTTATCCAACAATAACAACAGATCTATAAAATAAGCAAAAAAGAGATTTTAATGCAATATCTTCAATGAAAAAAATCAATGAATAGATCTACATGCATAAAACCATTTTAAAATAAAAAAGTTTGAAATGGAAGAATGATATAAACCAAGAAGAGAGAGAAAACGGTTGAAGAAAAAAAAAGTAATGAAATGAAGGAGTGAAAGAAAAAATATGAGGTTCTCTACTTAGTAATAAAATATGAGAGAAAAATATGGAAAAAATAAGAAGAATAAAGAATAATGAGATGTGTCAAATGACAATAACAAATGTTATGGTGTAGTGAAGTGCATTGGAGATGATTGAGTTCTTTGAGCGGGAAAATTTTTGTTCTAGGTGTGGCATGTGACATTTGCTAAAGTGTAAGAACCTTTTTTCCTTATATAGTTAATAGATAGATATCACATATATATATATATATATATATATATATATATTTTAAGAGCAACTAAAATCAAGAGTGATGACTCAAATTTAATTGTGTACTGTTTTCTTTTGAATTTAACACTATTAGATTCTTTTTCTATAAATGAAAAGTAGGATTGAATGCAATCTTTTACATTTTGGAAGGACAGAGGACAATGCTTAACCGTATAAGTTTTAACAAAATGGTTTTGTGGTGTAGTTGCTTATCACGTCAGTCTACCACACTTAAGGTTTTCGGTTTAAGTCCGGGCGAAGCCATTTCTGTTGTTTTTAATCATTTGTCTATTTTCACCGTCTTAGACGAATAAACTTTACTACCCTTTATATTAAAACGTGCCATACCATCAGTTTCATTTTTTCATCAACTCAATCGGCTTCAATTATCAACACTTAAAAGGAAGATCCTAATGTTTAGTTTTTAAGATTTTTAGTTATTAGTTGTGCACAAGCTAAACCACTTTTAATTCTTAAGAGTAATTTATATATGGCTTATATATGTAGAAATTTGAGTACAACTCAGACATTAGTCAGTTCTCATAGCATTTCTTGCTTTCTTTTTCCCTCACATGTAATGTTTACCAAAAAAGGAAGCAACATGATTAAGAAGTAAGGTATAATCACTATGAATATGTTCCATCGAGAGAAAAAAATCACTATGAATATTAAAATTTTCATTATAAATGTAAAAACATTTTTAGTATTTAAACGTGAAATATCTATTTAAGTTATAAC
The DNA here is from genome assembly GCF_001865875.1 of Lupinus angustifolius. Taxonomy (NCBI): domain Eukaryota; kingdom Viridiplantae; phylum Streptophyta; class Magnoliopsida; order Fabales; family Fabaceae; genus Lupinus; species Lupinus angustifolius. The sequence continues at coordinate 4,652 of NW_017716582.1, forward strand.
AAATCTCAACCAAATGACTTATCAAAAGAAGAAGAAAATCTCAAGCAATTGATGTACGGATTTGTTTGTTTCTTTTTTCCAAGTTTGTTTCGTACTTTCATTTTCTATCTAATAGAAAAAAATCTGCCTTGTTTATCTTATAAAGAGTGTCTAGCTGCTTGATTTAAATCTATGAACAAAAAACAATCGAAACTTTCGAAGATGATAGCTAAGTTGGTGGTTTGTTAACATACCTCGTCCAACAAGAATAAAACTTAATAATAATAATAATAATAATAATAATAATAATAATAATAAGTTAATAGTTTATTGATATATCTAGGCATGACAATAAATACTTCACTATGCTCGGTTCAACTCGTAAGTTGGTTACTATATGTCAGTATAGTATAACAATTATATCAGATATATAATTATATTAATAAAATCCAGAAAATATTAGGAATGACAAAAAAATTCGTACTCGTAGGTACCCGTAGGTAAAATCCGTACAAGCACGGGTACGAGTCACAAACACGTACATGCGGGTTTTTCAAATAGGTTTGTAAAAATACACGTAGTACATACAAGCAGGTATGAGTATTATAGTACTCATGCTCGCGGGTACTCGTTATTTATATGATTACTATATTATCTTTAATTAAATAAAATGTACAATACTTCGTTACCCTATGTACATTTTTTCTTTTACTTTGTTTACATTTTTTACGTTGTTTACATCTTTTATTGAATTTGGTGGTGAAACATCCGACAAATATTATTACATGTGGAAATGAGAACATCAAATCACATAAATAGAAAACACATATAGATTTAGCATTTTGCCAAAATATTCAATCAAAAAGCACAAAACTAATTAAGTTTTTTCTGAAATATAATAAAAGTATGAAATTAAAAATTCATTTATAATATAGGAAATCTACGGGTACTCATTATACCGACGGGTACTCATTATACCGATGGGTACTCAGAAAATATCCACAAAAAACCTGCACATAAGTACCGATATAAATACATGCGAGCGTGAATAATGTTTTCCTATTTTAAAACTGGTATCTACTACAGGTGCCCATCACCGTGAGTAGAAAATACCAATCAAATCATTGCATAACTTTTTTCATGTTTTTAGAATCATAAATTAAAGATTCAAGCTTTAACGTGAGAATTATTTATAAATTTCAATAATTGAATTATAGATTACAAATAACAATATTTATGTTTATAATATTTTTTATTTATTTTGATAAACTTATTGTATTTATTATAAAATATAATTTAATTAATAAATTACTGATTAAGTATTTATACTATTCTATTAGTCTCATTATAAAAATAAAACTTATCTGTTATTATATTAGTATGTATAAAATATTTGTATAGTTGGATAGATCAGATGAAAAAAACGAACGAAAAAAAAAGCACTATTGATTTGGACAGATGAATATCTCATAAACATTATACTTAAATATTTTATTGCATTTTATTTTCATGCCTTAGTTAGTGCTGTGTATTTAATCCATAGCATCGATCTACTTCCTCTGCTCCTCACTTCTCTCACATTCTCCCTTCATTACAACCCGTTTCCAAACACCAAGTACCTCTTTCTCCTCTTGTTTCTTTTTCGATAATTATTATATTTCTCATACTTTTTTTTTTACTTTTCTGACTTTGTCCCATACATACCTCTTTTGTTTTGGTCAGATTTTATTTCCCGGGAAAGTGTCCTGTTTTTTCTGTTTTCGTGAACGTAACAACTTCATCCTTATAATAACGCTTTTAGTATGGACTAATATTTAAACAACCATCGTGGGTTTCTATTGAATGAAAACTATAGGATAAAACTTTCATATTCCCTTCGTTTTCGATTCATTCAATTCTCGCGTGTTTTTGTGTTTAGCTAGCTTGGTCGGTTTGATTAAATGTCAAGTTTTTGAGGTTAAAGCGTGAACGTGTTTCTTTAACGTGGAACCAACAAAGCAGAATAACCTTGAGTTTTCTTCAAGCCTTAGTTAATTTAACAGGGATATAGAGAAAGTGAAGGATCAACGTTAATTTGCCATTTTTATGTAGGATAGTGTGAATTCACAACATTGCCGGAGGAAAAAAACTGAGAGGTTTTCACGATAAAAAGATTGAGTTTTTGCGACAAATTAGGTGTTTATCCATTGTTGTTTTTTTTCTCTCTTTCTCTTATGACCCTTTGAAGTTTGAAACACAAATTTGAAATCTTACAACCCCTAAAATTTCTCTCCTCTTGTTCCCCCCCTCCCTAATTTTTTGCATCTTAATTTGCTTCTCTTTTCAGGGTTGGTAAAGAAGCTGAAACCCCTTCTCTCCCTTTTTCTCTATCCACAAAATGATTTTCGAGAAAGGGTCAATGCATTCTAACCTTGATTGCTTCCTACGCTACACCACCCCTGTGGTTCAATCCCAGTTTCTTCCTAAGGTGTTACATTTTTTCCGTTATGAAGAAATTATTATATGCTTCGTAATAATTTCACCCGTTATGACGATCATAGAATATGTTATCCTATATTTATGTTCTATGTTTCTTTTGTTCCTATGTAGTCTGAGATGAAAAACCTGAACCGTTTATGGCATCCTTGGGAGAGAGAAAGAGTAGAATATTTCACATTAGGTGATTTGTGGAATAGCTATGATGAATGGAGTGCTTATGGTGCTGGAGTTCCAATTTCATTGACCTGTGGTGAAACACTTGTGCAATACTATGTACCTTACCTTTCTGCAATTCAAATATTCTCCAGCAATAGCTTCAGGTATTAATGAATATATCTATCAGTTTGGTTATGGTGGGGATTGAATTATTATATCTTTGACTAAATTGTAACCTTTTTTTCTTTCATCATGTTTCATCACCCCATAACTTCTTCACAGCTATTTTCTACATTAATGTCCCTCACAAGACTTTTTGGAATTGGAACCCCACTAGGGATAGATCAAATTTTTACCTTTAATTTTTTTCTGACAAAATGACCCAGTTTTCTGATGATGTTTCTTATAGTCAAACATACACCATGTGTTGTCCCATATAACAAAAACTTATTATTGATCAAGAAATTTATATTATATTTACATGTCTAGAAGTAGAATAATAAGGAGGTTGAGACTTCAAATTTTATCCACCATAAAATACTAATATAGTAAAGTTTGTCTATAAAAATATATCTAAAGGATTCTTAAAATTACATAAAGCGACACAAAAAGTGTAGAATAACAAATGTGATCCTTGTGTAATGTCATATGAACTTAATGCATATAAATGTATTTCAGGGAAGAGATTGAGCTTGGAGACAGTGAGACAAGGGATTCATGCAGTGATTCTTTCAGTGAGGAAAGTGAATGTGATAAGTTATGGAGATGGGATGGAACATCTTCAGAAGAAGGAGGGTTTGATCAAGATTGTCTATCGCATTTGAATGATAGATTGGGTCACCTCTATTGTCAGTATTTTGAAAGATCAACACCATATGGCAGAGTTCCTCTGATAGATAAGGTACAATTGCTTTTATTAGTTCATATCTTACTTTAGCATAACTTTTCTTAGGTGCTCTTAAATTTCTTAATTAGTAGAATTGAACATGTGTTTCATTACCTTTAGTTATATACTTAATTCCATAATTGATTTGTAACGTGTTCTATCAGATAGTTGCAGAGTATACATTCTTCTGACAAGGAGAGTTAAGTAGTTGTCTTTTCTGCTTATTATTTTGATTAGGACTTCAACTATATCTATATTTCACAAGAGAATAGATCTTATTTTTCACATGGCAAAATTATATATAGATGTAAGGTAAGCACATGTTTTTAAATCGATCTCCACTGATAAAATCACCAACTTGATTAGATGTAGAACTTAAAGTGTAACTTTTGAGTTTTCAACTGAATATAGACCCTCATTTTACTCTTAAAATATGTGCATGTTATTTCCTTCTCTAAAGATGAAATCAGGATTATGCAGATATTCACTTTTTCTTCATTTATTTTCAATGTAATTGTTATGCTTGTTTAGCATATGTTTTTCCAATTCTTTTTCTATCGGAAGAATACCCTTTAACGTGTGCAGTTTTCACTGTTTCGATTATATTGATATTTATGAGAAAAACTAAAAAGATTATCTTAAAATGCTTCTTTTTTAAAACACAGAATACAAGTCTAGAAAATCATCGTACATGTGAGTGTGACTAAGCTTAGCTGAGTGGTATATGTCATCTGAAAATTTGAATATTTATATTCTTAATCTTCATAAAATGTAAATTTCTGGATATAAATTTGAATATTTATATTATGTACATATAAGCTGGAAGTTTTTTCTCTTTAAGGGTTTTTATAAGCACAAAGGATACATACAATGTTTGTCTATAAGATCATGTGCCATGTGTGTGATTAGTTTTACATATATCCTAAATTTTCATATAAATAAGTTAAAGTCCTCCAGCATAACTGAAGTTATAAAAAATTTAAAAATTAGTAATTTGTGTACACCAATAAATGTGTTCATCACTTTTTAATCCTAAGTTATAAAAATTGTGCAAGTTAAAATATATTATCCATCACATATGGAGATTCTATTGTTGACTTATGTGATGCTTCCTCACTTTCAGATTACTGAATTAGCTCAAAGATACCCAGCGTTGATGTCATTAAGAAGTGTGGATCTTTCACCAGCAACTTGGATGGCAGTTTCTTGGTAATTTAATTTTTTGTCTCATCATACCCATACTTCTTGAACCATTATATAATGTTATATTGCCTCTCTCCCCTTCCTAATAATTCATCAGTAGTCAAAATAGTGAAATACATTTGGAATTGAACCCAACTTAAAACTAGGCTTTCTTGGGTCATGATCATTTATCCAATTGAATAATAATTGATAAATATCCACACATGCTTATTTTTTAGGTACCCAATATATCATATCCCTATGGGAAGAACAATTAAAGATCTTTCCACATGCTTCCTCACTTATCACACACTTTCATCTTCATTTCAAGGTATTCCTTATTCATGCCTCACCCCTCTATTATTAGGAGCACATTAGTACGTTACTTCATATGTTACTGTTTATAATTGGTCAGAAAAATATTTAATTATTAAATTTTTAACTTTACTATATTTTTTTAATCAATCACAAAAACTGACATACTTTTCGGACAACAGATATGCTGGTATATTATTATGCACTCTCACTTTTCCTATCAATCGTGTAACTCATGTTCATAATGATGTAGATATGGACCTTGAGGATGATATTGGAGGTGGCCAAAAGAAGAAAAAGGAAGGGGAAAGTATCTCTCTGCCAGCATTTGGTTTAGCAACTTACAAGATGCAAGGGGGGAATGTGTGGATTTCAGGCAATAGTGGTCGGGACCAAGAAAAATTGGTGTCACTACAAAGCGTGGCAGATTCATGGTTGAAGCAACTAAGGGTCCAACATCATGACTTTAATCACTTCACGGGCATTAGGCATGGCTAAAAAGATTAATCCACTATTGCACAAAGAATATGCACATGCAAAGCAAAAGTGAAAGTTAAACTAAAAAATTTCCTTTTATGGATATTTGGTGTTTATTCACTTTCATGGACCATTAATTGCGCTTTTGTTTTTTGTTTTCCCTCGAGGGTGATGGTGAAAGAGGATATTTTAGTTGTTGATATTTAACCCTTGAGAGTATTTTAGTGCCAACCCTTGTGAGATTCCATGAATAATGAATTCACAACTTTGACAACATCTTGTTAAGTGATCAAATTTATAGTTGTACATTTTGTATTACTTATCATATGCTAAAGTTTTTGTGATTGAATACAACATAATAGATTTAATTAAAATTTAATGAGATATATAATTCTTTGGTCAATCACAAGTCTTTGACATGGAATAACATAAATGTTGGAACACAGGGAAGATAAAACAAGAAACAAAGAGAAGATGTTTATGTGTGAGGGAGAAGAATTGAAGAAGATAAAGATGAAATGTGTATATAGATTTGTAAGAAAGATTATGTGGCTGGAAAACTATCAATTTCATTGAGTCTTTGGCAAGATAATACAACGCTATTTATAGTAAGCCCAACCACTAACTAACTAAACTGATTTTTGAATTATTTCTATTTTTAACATCCCCCATAATTCGAAAATCAAAGAAAAACAACCATGAAACTCAATCAATTTCAGCTTCTTGAACTCCTACTTTCCTCATTAATTCCTTGAATCTTTCTATCTTGAGTGGTTTGGTCATAATGTCAGCTAGTTGAAGCTCACTTTTGCAGTGAATGAGTTTCAATTTCTCCTCTAAAACTTGTTGTCTAAGGTAGTGATACCTTGTCTCGATGTGTTTGCTTCTGCCATATGAAATTGGGTTCTTTGCCAAATCGATTGTTGACTTGTTGTTCATCAACAACTCAATTCTCTCTTCATTGTCGACGCCAAGCTCCAACAACAGAGCAGATAACCACATTGCTTGGCAAGCAGTAGCACAAGCTATTATGTATTCAGCTTCACAAGTTGATAATGCCACAACCTTTTGCTTTTGAGAACACCATGAAACTGGAGCACCAACAACCATAAACACATACCACATAGTGCTTTTTCTGCCTATCAAGTCCCTACACCAATCTGAGTCAGAGTAGACCATGAGTTTTGACCTAATCTTATTACTTTGATGAGGGAAATTGATGCAAAAAGCAGGTATTCCTTTCAAGTATCTTAGAATCCTCTTTGTTGCCATCATGTGAAAAGGCCTAGGATCACACATGAACCTACTAATCAGTTCCACATAGGAGATTTCTGGTCTTGTATGACAGATGTATCTCAAGCTACCAACCATTTGTCTGAACAATGATGCATTCACAACATCTTCATGCTCACCCTTATCCAGTTTTAGGTTCATTTCAACAAGGGTTTCTGAGGCATTGTAATTTAGCATGTTGAATTTTGTGAGGATCTCAAGTAGATACTTCTTTTGGTACATGAATAATCCTCTCTTGGTGTGCTGAAATTCCAACCCAAGGAAGTAAGCTAATCTGCCCAAGTCAGTCATTTCAAACTCACCCTTAAGGCTCTTTTTTACTTCTTCAGTTCCATGCTGGCTACTTCTTCAGTTCCATGTTGAATTATCATTCAATGACTTGATGTATATACCATATTCAACCTCACACTTCTGAAATCCATAGGCAGACAAGAATTTATCAATTCTTTTGTTCCATGCCCTTGGGGCTTGCCTCAAATCATAGAGTGCTTTCTTTAGCTTGAGCACTTTGTTCTCATTCCCTTTGCTAATGAAACCTGGTGGCTGAGATATATAAACCAATTCTTCCAAAGGGTCATTCAAGAAAGTAGACTTGATATCTAATTGCCATAGATTCCATCTGTTCCAGCTAGCTATTGCAAGAATAAGCCTTATTGTTTCCAATCTTGCTACTGGTGCAAACACCTCAGAGAAATCTATTCCTTCCTTTTGCACAAACCTTTTGGCAACTAGCCTTGCTTTATGCTTAGCTATGGTGCCATCTAGTTTTAGCTTGACTTTGAAGATCCATTTGACTGTTATTGGTTACTTCTTAGCTGGTCAGTCTGCCAATTCCCAAGTATCATTCTTCTCTATGGACTTGATTTCTTTAAGTATAGCTGCCCTCCAAGTGCTGTTGTTTACTGCTTCTTTATAACTGATTGGCTTTGTGTCAGCATAAAATGCCATGTGTTGAACAATTTCACCTTACAAAGTCTGATAACCAGGAAGGAGGATTTCTTGCCCTTGTTGATCTTGTACTTTCTTGTTGAGTGCATGCAAGTGTTTCTCTTATTTCCTCTACTGTCTCAGGGTCATCATTTTCCCACTCAATATGCAGTTTAGCCAAAGAATCAGAGGTTTTGTTTAACTCTTTGACTGAACATGCTTCATCAAAGTGTACATCCCTGCTAAACACAACCTATTTGGATTTAGGGCTATATAGCTTATAGGACCATGTGTTGTTGTAGCCAAGGAAGATCATTGCTTCACCTTTATCATCTAATTTCGTCCTCTTTTGGTCTGGTATGTGTCTATAGCAGATTGAACCAAAAATTCTTAAGTGTCTCACTGATGGTTTGATCCCTGACCATGCTTCCTCGAGAACTTTGTCTTCAAGCCTCTTAGTTGGACATCTATTGAGTGTGTAAGCTACTTTTGAGGTTGCCTCACCCCAGAATTCATTTGAGAGTTCCTTGCTTCTTAGCATGCTCCTAATCATATTCATTATGGTTATGTTTCTTTTCTCTACAATTCCATTGTGTGCTGAGGTGTGCAGGGGGCAGTCACGTCATGCACAATCCCATGTTCTCTACAAAAACTGCCAAATTCTCCTGAATTGAACTCACATCCACCATCTGTCCTTAGTATGTTTAGGATCTTTCCTGGTTGCTTTTCTGCTTGAGCTTTGAACTCCTTGAACACTGAGAAGGTTTCACTTTTGTTCTTCATTAAAAACAACCAAATTCTTCTACTTAGCTCATCTACAAAGGTGATGAAGTATTTGCTTCCTCCTAGTGGTGGTGTGTCAAGAGGTCCACACACATCAGAGTACACCACATGAAGAAGTTCATTGGCCCTGGATGGTGTGTTCTTGCTGAATGAGGACCTTGGTTGCTTGCTTATTAAGCAATTGTCACATATCTTCTTAGGAAGTTGGATTAGAGGTAGCCCTGCAACCATATTTTGTGAATTCATCAAACTCAAATCTCTGAAATTCAAATTTCCATACCTCATATGCCATATCCATGAACCTTCTTCTAAGGATAATGCATATAAGCATTGAGATTCCATAGTTGATAAGCTTATCTGGAATGTTCTGTTTGGAACCATCCATGCTCTCATTACCAGCTTCTTCCTCTTATCATAGACTTCTAGTGATCCATTAAGTAGACCCATTGAGAAATCCTTTACAAGTATTTGCCCCATGCTAATCAGATTGCTCTTCATGTTTGGCACATAGAGCACAGCTGTAATCATAGCATGTTTTCCATCATTTCTACTTATCAACACATCACCAGTGCCTTCAACTTGGCTCATTCTGCTGTCAGCAAATCTAACATTGCTTTTATTCCTCTCATCAAAATTCACTAACCATTTTCTATGTCCTGTCATGTGGATTGAACACCCAGAGTCTATATACCAAACATCACTATTCTTGCTTACTTGATTTTTAATCATCATGAGCAATAGGGGTTGTTCCTCAATTTCAACTGCTATTTCTTCTTTGGCCATATATGCTTCACTGTGTGACTTGCCTCCATCATTGCTTGAGCCAATAGAAACCTTGCATTCATTTTAAAAATGACATGTCCTATTGCAATTGAAGCACCTTACTTTCTTTCTATCAACTGATCTTCTGCCACCTCTCCATTGATTAAGACTCCCTCTTCTCTATGAGTCTTGTACGCCATGAACAATTTTATCTTGATCCTTCTGTTGGAAATTCTTCTGATTTCCACTTCTGAACTCTCTTCTTGCACCCTTGCCTCGAAATCCATTGAAGTTTCTTCTATCTGTGAAGTGAGCTTGCAATGCTTGATCAACTAGTCTCTTATTGGACCTTTCAATGAGTCTTTGCTCATGTGCTTCCAAGGATCCTTGAAGATCCTGAACTTTCATCTCTTCAACTTTCTTGGATTTCTCAATTGCCACAACAATGTGATCAAATCTTGGGGTCAGAGTTCTTAGGATCTTCTCAATTATAGATTGATTACTGATTTTCTCACCACATGCCTTCATTGTATTAGTGTGTGTGATGACTTTGTTGAATAATTATGCAACTCTCTCATTGGATTCCATCTACATCAACTCATATTGGCGTCTGAGTGTTTGCAACCTCACTTTCTTCATATGTTCTGCTCCTTGGTTGCAAGCTTCAACGATCGACCAAGCTTCTTTTGAATTCTCTGCACCAGAAATCTTTTTAAAGTGTGCTTCATCCACACATTGATACAGTAAGAACATTGTCTTGCAATCTTTCTTCTTATTCCCTTTATGCAATTTCTTTTGTTCATATGTTCCTCCTTCAACAAAGGGTTGGAATCCCTGATCAACTATTTCATCCACTTCTTGGTATCCCATCAATGCCTTCATTTGTACTCTTCATTTGTTTCAATTCCTGCCATCGAGGATTGGTAAGTTTGCTAGGAAATTGCCACTTTTATGTCCCATATTGATTCAAGATCGATGTTCTTTTGTGTTCTTGTATCTCCAACCTAGCTCTTGATACCAAATTTGTTGGAACACAGTGAAGATAAAACAAGAAACAAAGAGAAGATATTTATGCGTGGGGGAGAAGAATTGAAGAAGAAGATAGAGATGAAATATGTATATAGATTTGTAAGAAAGAAGGAGAATCTAAGAGAGATTATGTGGGTGAAAAACTATCAATTTCATTGAGTCCTTTGCAAGATGATATAATGATATTTATAGTAAGCCCAACCATTAACTAACTAAACTGATTTTTGAATTATTTCTATTTTTAACAATAAAGATGAGACTTTTTATTTGATCTCTGGTTAATAAATGTATTTTCATATATATAGAGTTTGTGGGGTCAAAGAAACAAAGTTGAGATTATAGAACTTTGATCATTGATCGTGTATCACTTGCCATTATGGGTAATGGATTTGGATGAGTGAAGAGAAAGCAGCTTAAACATTTTGCTATTATTTTATGTACTAATGTGCTATATTTCCACTTACTATAATATTTCATAAATTTTGATTTTGGTTCACTCTCCTTTAATAAAGAAGAAGATAGAATGCAACTAGGTGGGATTTATGAAAAATGGATGGTCGGTTGCCTCAATTTGACGGATATATCTTGTTTTATTTCCCTCTATATTTATACTGAATATGGTTCATGCTGTCATGGATGGCAGATGGATGAGCTTTCCCACAAATACATCAGGAAAAAAAATTAGAAATGTGACTAGAATGTGGAGTTAGTTAGGCAACTAAGTCCACAAAAATATGTTCTATTTCAAAACCAATCGATAATAAGAAAATATGTTAAAATAGATGTGTTTTCTGTTTTGTATAATCGATTAACAATATGGTTAACCGATTATGTAGTTAGTTACTTCAGTTAGTTAAGCTGAGTTTTGTTTGTGATTTTACTATAAAATATGAGTCTTACACCTTTGTAATCATAATTCAATAATGAAAATATTATGAGGTATTCTTTGATACTCTTGCCAATTCTATTTTTCTATGAAGCTTGAATCTTTGCTCTTCTTGTTCCTATCTTGAGTTCTTTCTTTTCAAGTATGGAAATTCATGTTCTAATATGGTATCAGAGCAATAATTATCAATTCATGACTTCCGCGCTTCAACTTCTCCATTTCATCCAGTAGTCCAAACTCCTTCACAAATTATTTGTTGTACTATTACATAGAAAAGAGTAAAAGAAGAAAAAGAAATGATGTAATGAAGGCTGTTATCTTATCACAAGCTTTCTGTTCTTTCAGCCTCTTTCTAAGCAATGTGAGATGAGAAGGTGGTCAAGGAGTTAGTGCAACAATAAAGAATGGTCATTGTTGAGGGACTACTACCCTTCTGGTTTGGAGTTTTCTTGCCATACAATGTGAAGAAAGTGATTTATAGGTGCAAGAAATTTTGAGTCCTTTTGTTATTATAAAGAATTGTTGGGATAAGATGGATGAAGATATCAGCAATTCTTGGATAAGGATAGCAAAACTCTCTCACAGAGTATGTCACCAACTTGATTTTCCCAGATCGGGCTCTCTTCCAATCAAGAATTCAACTTCCTATAGTGCAAGAACAGCATGACTCTGAATAACCGAATGAAGAATGCAGAGGGTGCATTCCTGGACTGTATAGTCGAATATTGGTTCAATTGTAGAGAAATAAAGGGTGCATCCAATTTGGTTGTGGGTGCTGATGAGAAGAGTCACATGGAAGAGTTGGTGAGCATCATTCTCTATGCTAGTAGGCTTGGGAGAAGTGATCTTGTAGACATAATGAGTGCTACTAGTGTGTATCAAGGCTGAAGTTCAACCTTTCCTTGCTAATATGGTTTGTGCTTCAAGAATGAATGTCTTACATCCTATAAAGGTGGTTGTTTTTATTTTACAATTCATTTTCACATGTCCCAACATCTCAGAATTGCATCATTACTATGATTAGCCGCACAAATGATGAAGAATTAGAAATTCACATGCTTTTCAAGGGAAGTAACTAGTGCACAACCAACAATTTACTAGAAGTTCAGTGAGCTTTCTAATGAGTATTTTGATACTATAAAATTTGTCTATCATCAACTACCCACAATTATCCGAATTACCTTTATTTCTTAAGTACTCTATTTTTTACCCCTCTTATACACACACAGCATTGTTAGAGTGTGTATTTCTCTTCATTGAAGCAACATATTAGGATCAAGATTAAGATCCATTTTTATTTCTCTTTTTCATCCATTAATGGTTTGTTTGGTTGGTTAAGCTTCTGTCAAAATAGATGGTTAAACTTTGGATGAAGTTGCTTCTGCCTATGGTGGTTAAGCGTCAGTGTTGCTTCACATTCAGATTTTAAGACTGGGAGATCAAGATTCGCTCACCAACATGAGGAGGTTTTAGAGTATAATCATCATGATTCAGTAAAATGATTTCAAGCTTGGAATGTTTGATACATTCCAGCTTGCGGGGGCATATTAAAATAGATGTGTTTTCTGTTTTGTATAATCGATTAACAATATGGTTAACCGATTATATAGTTAGTTACTTTAGTTAGTTAAGCTAAGTTTTGTTTGTGATTTTACTATAAAATATAAGTCTTACACCTTTATAATCACAATTCAATAATGAAAATATTATGAGGTATTCTTTGATACTCTTGCCAATTCTATTTTTCTATGAAGCTTGAATCTTTGCTCTTTTTGTTCCTATTTTGAGTTCTTTCTTTTCAAGTATGGAAATCTATATTCTAACAAAATAATTAACTCAACAAATATTTAAATCATGTATATGAGAATTATACCAATAATGTGTGACTTTCTTCTTAATAAAACTCTCACTAAGTGGAATCACTAGAACTTTGTGCATGTGTTTCTGGTCTCGTGTAAAAACTTATATCAATTAATTAGATAATTAAAAAATAAAATTAATAACAATTATATATATTGACATAATAACTTACAAAATGACATAAAAGTATACAAATTTAATGGAAATTGACATAATACCTTACATCACATAATAACCTAACTTTATTATCATCACTGTTATAAAAATTATGGTCTTTAATTCCGTGAGAAAACCAAGTCCGTGATTGTAACATCTTGACATTCATTTTACCTTTTTAGAGTCAATGTTCCTTCTATTTTGTTAATAAATGGAGATGAGTATTGCCCTTAAATAATCTGAAATATATAATAAAATATTAAATTTTAATTACAGAATTGATGATTGTTAAATATGGAAAACTATTCGGACAAAACATTATCTCAATTTCAAGCGTGGATACTTCCAAATCTATTATGCAACGTGAGCTCATTTGATATTCAATATTTCAGCTTAAAACTAATGTTACAAAACTCGGTTTGCACCGGTCGGTTCAATTAGTTCAATCATGTATCAGATATCTAATTAGTTTGAGTATTTTATATAACCGGTTTAGCACTAAAATTGGATTGATTTGATCGATTTAAGCTTAAAATCGATGACTCGAATGGTTGGACCAGTTAGACTGCCCGAATCAATCAAAAAATATTTGTTTAAAAAAATCAAAACAATGTCATTTTGAGATGAAAAAACTTTTAACTTATTTGTAATTATATATATCAGTTGTTAACTTATATTATAACACAATTTTCTATGTTTAATTAAATTTTAAAATTATGTGCACTTTTGTTCAAATTAAAACATAATATATATGTTGTTTCATGGCATTTTCTAACTTGTTTGTGATATTTTATAATAGTATAAAATATTTTTGTTAGTTATTTAATTAGATAGAGTAATGTTTTTAACTTGATTATTAAATAATGTTAGAAAATATTATGATTTTTTTAGAATTTTTAATGTAAACCGAGTCTATCAATCTAACCATTGACTCACTGATTCAATCATAACTTATTGTCATAATTGAATCATTGACCGGTCTAAATTTAATTACATCACTTAAAACTATGATATTTTTTCCGGAGAAGAAAACTATTAATCTTGCTTTATATATATATATTAAAATGTTGGTGACAAGTCATATATCCAATAAATACGCGTTGTGACATATAACTATTGTTCAAGTGAAGTATTATTTTTAGACATCATTGTAGTGGCTTTCTTTTATGGAAACTAGAGGTGAAACCCACCATCTTATTTTTCAGTGCAAACAATAGGGTTGTTATCCACTTAGATCACAAAAGGAACCCCAAATTGAGATCACAATTCAGGAATGAAAATCACAGTGTGCTGATCCTAAATTGGTACCAACCACTAACAATAAATGTTAATGTGACAAATTGACAAAGCACTGCATCAAACTTTAAAGGGAAGCAGCACAGCTGGTCAAAACAAAGAGTGCAACCACCAACAAATCCATCACTTTTGAGGTTATTGATCCACATGGGGGTTATGGACTTATGATCCATCAAGTCAATGCATCAACAATAGGGACAATCATAGCACGTTCTAAAAAATTTATATTCTCATATCTTAAACCAATCACATTTCATAAAGTAATATAAAATAATTATTTTATATTTTTATAATTTTTTAGTTTGATGATATTTTTTAATTGGACTAAAACATTAATAAAACATAAAAAAGTGGATCAGCTGATTTAGATTCCAAAATCAGATGAGCTGTTTGGCACTTAAACTTGTGGTAGGATGGGATTAGATAGTAATGCCACATGTCATGCACATAAAATTCTTGACACAGTTGGTGGAGGCTTTTAAAGCTTGAAATTAATTGAGTAATATGTATGGACTTTAACTGTAATTGTTTTTATAAAATTAGTAAATCAATTATTATTTTACTATTTATTTGAATTATTTATTTATTAATATTTAAAAGATAATAAATATTATAATAATAATGTAAAAACTCTTACAGTATTAATATATACATATTTTTCTCCTGAATTCAATGTATGTTCCGTTGGCCATTCATGGGATACTAAATGGTTATTATAACATGTAAATACGCCACATCATATTGGTTGGGTTATTGTCTTGGGGGGTTTTCAAACAATTTTTTTTGAAGAAGTCAACACTTTCCACTTTAATTTCAATTGCACTTAGAATTGCATTTTTTTTAAGACACTGATATCCTAATGTCTACACTTAGGAGTCACTTCTATGTTATTGGAAATGTAAGTTAGGTTTTTTAATATATTTTTAAGGATAAAAATGTAATAACAATATAAAATAAGAGAATAAAAGTGTCATTATTTTTTTATTTTTCTATGTATTCTTAACTAATTGACCTCTCTAATAACGGAGAGGAGTCTAACTCCACTTACAGAGTAATTCCTTGGGATTCTTCATTTTTATAATTTAAGTTTATACTTATAGTGACTCTTTATTGTTACTTATGTTTGGTTTTGATATTTACTATTAATGCATTATTTGCTAAGTTTGATAGGATAACTTGGTAAGTCATACACTCAAGTCTCAACTCTACCATAATTCTCTTAATCTCTTTAGTTGATAAATGATATTCATGGTTTAAAAATATACTACACTATCAGTTAGCTATGTATAAATTTAAATGTAATTTAAAAGTTAGATTAAAACTACAAATAATTCTCTTCCTCTTTTTAATAGATTGAGATCATATGTCTTCATCATTCATATCTCACTTTGTATCTCAAGCTAATTAGAAAGCTCCATTCAATTAAAAATAAAAATAAAAAATAGAAAACAATATTTTAATATTATTTTGTGAAATTTGATTAATTATGGACATAAGGAAAGGAAAATTTTGAGACAGAAGATCCTTATCCTTTCTTAATGACCAAAAACTATAGATTATTATACAACTTATATTAATAATTAATTAATTAGATTTCTTAAATGAGAATAAAATATTTTCTTACTGTATGAGATAATTTATTTCTTTAAATTCATTCATTGTTTGATATATATTTTATTTAACTTCTATGTAAAAAAATTTATTTTAAAATATAATATATAAAGAAAAATAAGATACATATCAAACTTTGAATAAATTTAAGAAAATGAAAGAGATATTTTATTCTCCTTCACAAATATAATGATAAGTCGAGGGCAAGTCTCATGATGAATTGATGAGTATAAAAAAGACTTTATGGGTAAATATAAAATCCACTCCGGTAATTTTAACGTCTTGAAATGAATCACTCTTCATCTATCGGTCAAGCAAATAAAATCTTCAGTGGAAAAAAAATTAAAACCAGCCCCACATATACTCCAGAATTTATTTCTTTTTCCCGCACTTGCTCATTGAACCATTTCATGATAACTTATAGTCATAGAGGTCTCAATCTCATTCGTGGATGCAAAAACTGCATTTTGCACCGATTTTCTGGTTGGTGAGTCGAATATGGAACCAACCATGATTTATGTGCTCCCATTCTTTTTCGGGTAAAATTATTAAGAATATGTGGACGTCTTTGTCAAACTCATTCTGCATCATGTTGATTAATAAGAACCTGCATTAAAGATTTTTAGTGTTTCAACCAAGAAAGTATACTAAAAGGTCTGTAGTGGACCATGATGTTTTTACAGGTTTTCTATTATTTGTCCATTTAGTTTGACTATCTATATTATACCCTTACACTTCAACACATTTATTATTTTTCTTATCAGATCATTTTATAATAAAAAAAGCCACCCCTAAATCTCTAATACGGTGTATCTACTCTCCTACGATGTCACCCCTCGATGGTTAAAACTAGTGTTGTGAAACCCGAGCCGGACGTCAAATCGGCAGAGGTCCCGTATTAGGTTTAACCGGTTTAAATAGTTAAACCGTTCGGTCTGACCGGGTGATTTCGTACATAATTAATAATTTTTATTTATAAATATATAGTTACATATAAATGTAAAACTTTATATAATTAATAATTATATTAGAATAATACCTCTTTATCTTTTTTTGGACCGTAGTAAAACAAAATATAAGAACATTGTCCCATTCTTTTTATTTTTAAGTGAGTCGTCTGGTTTATTTCCCGGGTTAATCCAATTTAACCGGGTTTAACATGGTCGGACCGGATTTTTTTCAGTTCAAAGCGGTCCAACTCTCATTCGGTTAAGACGGCAAACTAGAGCCATTTTCAATTCCGGTCAGCAGTCAGACCGGTCGGACCGTCTGGTCCAGTCCGATTCTAATAACACTGGTTAAAACAAACATGCATATGCAAGAAAATATTCCAAAACAAAACACTAGTGTATGGGAGCACACACCACTATGACAAATATCTTTTGTTTCAAATGATATCCAAATTATTTCTTGGATTAATAAAAATATGTTATTCCAATTAAAAAATTATAATTTTATTATTTTTTATATTTTGTTTCAATATCATTGGTCTAAAATATTATTTGGAATATCTTTTAGGCAAAAGATCCTTATCCCACAATTAGGCCATAGACAATACCCATCATTATTAATCTAGGTTATGAACTTATGATAATTCAGAATATACTTCTTAGGTAGTGTCCAGTTTCGGGCTTTCATGGTTGTTCTCGCTCACCGTAATAGTTGAGGCCCATAAGCATTCTCTCTTAAACGCAGAGATACCCTACTCTCTCAAATTCAATCACCAATATATAACCCAAAACTCTGAATCCCATAACCCAAACCTACAACCATCTTAATCCCCACAATCCAAAACCTTTCCATTGAAATTTTAAAAAGTTCATTTCGAACAAATGGTTGTCAAAAGTATCATAATGTATATGCATAGGGAGGTGTAACCATGATGACACCTTCCCTATCATCTATATATCAATATATATATATATATATATATATATATATATTCAGATGTACTCTCACCATCATTAGTGTCGTATGTATTTGCCAAAGCCATAGAAAGAAAGTTGTATTCACATAGAAAAGCAACACCACTGCAACATTATAATCTATTTGTAATAATCTTTCTTGGATTCACATAGGAAAACAATGCCTCAGGCTGGCCTGTTAAGGTGTGCGATAAGTGGCAGCACAAGACCCATAATTAATGGGGAACTCAAATATTTTTTTACTTAAACCACTATAAAAAAGTTGAATGCTCATGTTACTTTAATCACAATATAGTGTATCCTTGGGAGCTAACTGGAATAACTTCAAATTGTCATACCAAAAGGAAAAAGTTAAGGTATGGTCATAGTTTTCCTAACTCCAATTCAATGCTTATATTTTCATACTTGTTCTTTGGTATGGAGATGGTCTAGTTGGAGGATTGGAATCTAGACAAGAGATTAATCTTGATGTTGTTTGAGTCTAGTCTAGGAGTATCTGAGTATGTTCTTGAAAAAAATATTCTAATGTTCAAGTCAATATTTGAGAGATATGTGTATAGAGAGAAAAATATGCAAGAATATAAAAGAGAGTTTTAGAGGTTATCTTCCTTATGATCGACCATATTGTCTTATCGAATTGTCTTATCGAGTCTGCCTAGATAAGTAGATATTGTTTCATTTCTATTAGGTGGCTCTGACATGTCCATACTCTATAAATGATTGACTTATAGTTTGTCCTAACTTTTATAGTCATATATTAGGCATGTCCTTGTGTGAAAATAAGCAGTACATAGTGTAGGCAACATGTGTAGTTGAGGTAGAGGTCAACATGTGTAGTTGAGGTAGAGGTCTTAGCTATTTAGTCACGGTGATAGTTGGATAGCAGAAGATTGTAGTCCCATACATTGTTGTTTGTACTTCATCCAATCAACTTTCTCATTTATCTGGATAGGCTGGTTATCCGGACATGATTGACATTTGCTTAGGACCAGATCTTCTATGTTTGATTTACGACCAAATCCTGGCTGGTTTGCCTTGCCATAATGTGTCTTGAACTGGGATGAGAAAATATTATATTTACTTTAAATGTCAATTAGAATTATTATTTTTAATAATGTATACTTCTTAGTTAACTAGCCGTAACAGCAAAATTAATCCGGATTTGAACCGATAAAATTTAGAGTTAATTACACTGACACCCCTAGTTTTAGTGAAATTACACAAACGATCCCTCACTTTTTTACACTTACACAAACATCCCCTAGTTTTTATATTTTCATTACACTGACCACCCCTGCATGAGAAACAAATGTAATATTTTAAATCGCTCTTATACTATATCGGAACGAACCAAAAATAATAAAGATATATTGACTCATATATTATTTGGACTTGTCTCTCCACAATATACCATGTTTTGTTTAACTTAATTGCATTTATCACATTTTTTTGTATAAAATATTACACTTATTTCTCATGCAAGGTAATTAGTATAATGAAAGTATAAAAATCAGGGGGTCTACGTAGGTGTAGAAAAGTGAGGGGTAGTTTATGTAATTTCGCTAAAACTCAGTGGGTGTAAATGTAATTTACTCTAGAAGATCTTCTTATCAAATGTATAAACGAGGTATAACCCTCTAAATTAATAAATTGTGTACTATATTTCGAACAGAAAAAACATAATTGAAGGAGGGTAAGAGAAAAGGACATAAACTTTTTGCACACAGATAATAATTCATTAACAACAACACAAAGAACACTCACAAACACCTCACTCTGCTGGCTTACACTTACAGATTTGATATAGTCTATAAATCCTAGCTCATGCTGGTGGATGAAATTTTATTCAAATTTTAACACAAGGAGTTTCCTGCATAATGCAAAGCTTAAACCCCCTTTTAATCACACAAACCATAGTGAACACTTTAGATTGGAAAGGCCTCAATAATTGAAGGCAAAGCATTGATCTTGATGATGTTGTAACGAGGGAATCCTGTTTGTTCAAATAACCATTTCCAATTTTCTTCAGTCCTTTCTTTCCCTCCAGCATTGTGTGCAAGCAGCATCATGTCAAAAGCGAAACCAGTATCATCAAATAGACCATTCCCTTCTGGCTGAAGAACATGATCCACAATGATTACCTTACCGCTCTTCTCTGGTATTGCCTTCCTGCAATTCTTCAAAATCTTGATGCAGTGTTGGTCACTCCAATCATGCAAAATCCACTGCATTAAATGAAAGTGTTAGTGGATTTTGAATATAAAATTATAACCAAAGGTTAACTCTAACTTTATTTTTTTATGTAATTACAACCTGGATGCAATGATAATGTCTTATGATTGTTAATATTTCTCTAACAAAAGAATGCTAACTAGGTTAATAAAAATAGTTGTGGCATATGAAAGTATTTTAGAATATTTTAAATTATCTTAAAGATAATTTTTACAAGATATTTAAATATCGAGAGAATATCATTAATATATCTTTGATTAGTTTAAAGTATCTTAGAAGATCTCTCAAAATTTAAATTACTTTATTTTTATGATTTGTTTTCTTATCTAATTTAGAGTCTAATACTAAGAGAAGGGTTAATGTTATCTTTTTTGCACCAATATAAATTTACAAGTTTGATAATTCATTTTCCCCTTCTATACCTCAACCCTGAAATTTCAACAGCCACAGATAAAAGTTAGAGAAAGATTTTGGTGTTTGGATTAGAAAGACAAAGAAAATAAGGGTACCTTCATGTAAACAGCATCAGCATTAGGAATGGACACAAACATGTCTCCTCCAACATGTGTGATTCCATCATACTTAGGTGCTGTGGAAACCACATGCGACAAATCAAAGTTGATACCATTGATGTGTGGGTAAGCTCTGACAATCTCAGAGAGTGATCCTCCAATACCACCACCAACATCAACCAAGGAATGAATCTGGTTGAACCCATCTTTGTATCCAGATATAACAGCCTTAGACACAATCCTTGCTGTGCACACCATGCCATCATTGAACAACCTATTATGAATTCCATTCTTTAACCATCAAATATTGTCAATTTTACAACCAATATAATTATTTCTATCTCACTTACTTTTTATTTTTATATAAAAGTATAACACAAAAGTAGAGGGAAAACAAATGTTGTCACATATTTAAGAGCAACTCTTGAAGATAGAACATCCTCCAAATTAGTCATTTAAACTCAAAAATCCCTATTTTTCTTTTTTATATATTCAAAATATCAGTCAAATTAATCATTTATATAGTATTAATTTGATGGTCATTTTTGTCATTTAGGAACTAACTAGATTGACATTTTAAATATTCCTTGATGAAAAGTCAAGACTAAATTGCATGGTGCCTAATTGTTTTGGGAACAAATTGGTTATGATGTACACAAAAAATTACTCACCTGTTATAATCTGGGTTCAATCCGGTCATGTCAAATTGTTCATGACCATGGCACTTAAAGAAAGCAGTGCCATTTTGAGTGCCTTCTCTAATGATTTCACTAACATAGTGAGTTGGGTTCAAGTGCAAGGGGTGATTCTCTAACAGCAACATAGGTGCTAGTGTCATTTTTGTGTCACGTAGGATCCATTTTGAGGCACGTGTCAAGCCATAAAGGGTCTCTCCATTTTCAGATTGCACTGCACTAAAGATTTTTCTTCGGATTAACACTCTCATGATCCTGTGGAGCAAATCAATATCTGGGGTAGGTGCATCTTCAATGTTCTCAACAATTTTGGACAGGGAAATGGGTTGGCCAAAACGGTCTATAATATCAGCTATGCGAAGCTCCACAGCACTTTTTAGAGCCACAGAGTCTGTGAAGCTAGTCATATATCTCCATATTTCAGCTTGTCCTAACAGTGATTCTTCCTCTTCCTTGCTCAGACCCTGTAATTAAAATTGGGAATTCTTTTTTATCACTCGTAAAAAATTGTTATAGAAGGTAAATAAATGGAATATTCATGAGATTCGCTGACACAATCATGATAAAAGAATGGGTCATGTCCAAAATTATATCTCAAACCAATTACAATTAAATAAAAATATAAAATAAATAATTATTTTAATTATTTTGATACAACATATCTTTATATATAAGACATTTTGTATATATTGGTAAGAAATAAGCTAACAGCCAAAATAGGGGAAATGTGTGTGTAGTACTTAGTTGGTTTACAAATAATATAGTTAATTAAATAAACCTATAGTAAGAGTGTAAGGCTAAGAAAAATCAAAACCTTTGCTCAAAACAGGATCCATCCCGTTCTCGTTATCACTAATATAAAAAAATTAAACACAAATACTATTAAGCAAAACGCAAATCAATTTTGTTCCTTTTGAATTATATATCAATGCTATCGTCCCGCAACTAAGGTTTCCAAAGAGGAAATGTAAATTTAGCACCCAAAAAGGGAATATGATGTTCAAATTAAAGTCCAGCTTTGTTCTGTTCATGAATCCCAATATCTAAATAAAGTTACCACTGTTATACATGGATGATATTTATAGGTCTGTGATTAATTTTTCATATATCAAATATTTGTAATTTTGATTTAATATTTGTAATTTTGATTTAATATTTGTAATTTTATATATATGATAATTCCTTAATAGGATGAAATTTTTAAAAAAATTACTTCAGCGCACAAGTTACTTAAAAGATAAAATCTAAAAGGAAATATCAAAATATAATATTATGTGGTAGACATTAATTTAAATAAAATATGAGTGTTAAATCTATGATTGCTAGTGTAAATACGTATACACACTCAGCACATCATTCACAATTTATTTGGATTAATTTTTTTTAAAAGTCATTTCATATTGAAAATAAATGATGAATAATATAGTGACAGTATAAAAACAGTTAGACTGTTATAGTATACATCTTTTTTATGGGATATCTCACAATAATTATTAAAAACAAAACCCTACCAAATTTAGAA
Organism: Lupinus angustifolius; assembly: GCF_001865875.1. Taxonomy (NCBI): domain Eukaryota; kingdom Viridiplantae; phylum Streptophyta; class Magnoliopsida; order Fabales; family Fabaceae; genus Lupinus; species Lupinus angustifolius. Next base: position 27,614 of record NW_017716582.1, read on the forward strand.
ATAGAAACTAAATACATAATTATACTTATTTCTAATTATGGAAAATATGTTGTATCTATATTTATACATATATACTATATATAAAACCAAAACTTGAAATAATTACCATCATGATTCTATTTTCCTATTTCTCCCTTAATATTTTTTATTTCTAAATTAAAACCATATAATCTTAGATAACTATAATTAATACATCTCACTTTAAGTTTGATATTATAACAAATATAAAAATTATAACATGAAGTACACACATCCAATACAACATTCTAATTCTCTAAAATAAAAAATACACATTTAATACTTAATATCATAAAATAAAAATGCAGGTCGACAGACATGAAATGTCTCTCGATACGCTAGTAATAATAACATAAAAAAAATTGGATGTTGCTTGCACAACATCTATGCAATAATAATAATTGAGTGGTAAGTAAAAGCAATATACCTAAATAGTAAATATGCATAAATGTAAAAAAAAAATTGCACTAGATTGTATCCATTAAAGTCTTCTAATTAAGACTTTACCACAATGTTTTTTGCATTAATTATTTTGATTGTTTAGACTTTGTGCTTAACTATTAAACTTAATCTACTATATTTTATTCATTTAATTTATGTTTAGTTTTTCTTTTTAAAGTTTAGATCATGAAAAAATATGCCCATATGTGAAACATGGAAAGACGGTTAACCTCAACAAAATCTAGTATCGCTGGTCAACAAGAAAACTGACAATGTAACCCATTTCTTACATGTGCTTTGATTAATATTTATGAGTTAATTAATTTTTAATACAACATTTATATTTTGAAATACTTTCTCTTATTTTGTCTCTCATATCTGATCAACTTTCACTCGCATTATATGAATCTCCATTCTCATCCTGTATGTCACTTACACCATCTAGTATCATAAAATGGGTCGTAAGTTACATTTTCCTTTTAAATGTTCAAAATTTGATTAATGTTTGAAAATTTTGTTTTTAAACATTACTTTAAATATTTAAAATATGAATACAATAATTTAAATTTATAAAAGAGTAAAAACATAGATTTAGAATACTAAAATATGATAAAACTAACATTATAGTAATTTCAAGAGTCTTAAACTAAATCATTGAAAAGGAAAGACTAAGATTAAGACTTACCTTAATATTTATGGTTAGATACTTAGGTTAGATTTGGCTAAAACTAGATATATGTGGATACCCTTAATCGTTGTTGCTACCTTCTACTTCCTCTGTCCCATATAGATATTTTTATGGGATAGTGAGAGCATTATTTTCAAAAGTCTTTTCCTATGTTTATAGATAAGTAAAACCAAAATTTTAAAACCAAAATCAACTTACTCTTAAAATTTAAATTCATCCATAATTTTTCCTTTTGTATAGAAAAGTTCAGAACCACATTTCTGCATCAACATCAACTATTTCCCACAAGGTTTTCATGTCAAAGACAATTATACTGTTATCACCCATAACAAATACTAACATTTTGCCGATGAATTTTTCCTTTACTTAAGACATGAACATATATAGCTCAAATACAAGTTCAAAAGTTTAAGACTTGGCTAGTAAAAAGATTTTCCTTTCCATGGAAGAAATTATCGAAAACGTGACTAGCCAATCTACTGTTCAATTTAGCCTACAAAGCATTGCAACTTGCAACAGCAATTTGAAAACATTTTCTTGAAGTGTTTCCCGAACTTCTCACTTATTCTGCACTAGCAAGAGAAGTGAAACCCTACATCATCCAAATAGAGAAGGAATGATAGTATGGGTCTAGTGGCACAATATGAAAGTGCAGTTAGAGTAATAAGTCCTCATTTATAAATTTTATATACTAACCACATGAACGGAGGGAGGATTATTAAGATGCAAACTTTAGAGCACTTAATAAACAAAATTTATATTCCAGGTAAAGGATTAAATTATTTCAAGATACAAACTTTAGACTACTTATTAAACAAAATTTCGATTCCATATAAAGAATTAACTAATTTTATAAACTTAAGTATTACATTTTTTTTTGTTTTTTAGTCTAGTAATTAGTATTTTGTATAGAAAATAAAATATCTCCTCTTATTATGAGATAATTGATTTCCTCCGGCCAGTAAAATCATGATATATGTATTATTTTGTTTAATTTTAAAAATATTTTTGTAGAAAATAATTAAATAGTATATAAGTCATATTTTAGTGGTTGTAGGAGATAACTCATCTCTTTATATCAAGAAATATTTTATTCTCTTTTTTATGATACAATTCTGCTGGTATGGATATTCTCTGTATGCAAAACTCAAGTTCAAGTCTTTGTATATGGACCACCCTGAATCAACTATCTGTTGGTTAGGTTAATTTATTTGGAAGAAAAAATGTTAATCAAACATGCCTAATGGACACTCACAAGTGCAAGATTCCTTTTGACTCCTTAACAAAGCCACAGTGCTAATAACTGCTGATTGGTACAATACACAAAACTAGTTAAATAATGACTTAACCCAAATAATTTGGAAACTCATTGAACTCATTCAGAATGTCATAACTCACATATTTAGTACATGCAGTTCAAATCTTATGAAAAATAATAAATAATCGATCTATTAATTCACTACAAGAACTATATATAAATCTAGATAAATAGAGCTACTATAGTGACTCAGTTTTAAGATCCATTAGCATGATTCAAATGTGAAAGTTAACTATACATATTCCTCCCAGATTCTTTTTACCTTGAAGCCAGTAGGTGGAGATTGGTTGGAAATAACAGTCTCCATAATTTGCAGAATCCTAGATAGAAAAACAAAACAAAGGAACCAAGAAATGTTAGCTACTTACTCTACACTTGGTGTGGGTGTTGGAGTTAGGTTCTCTAGTAAATAAGTAAGCGAGGGGTGTGTGGGGCTAAATTCAAATGAGGTAGCACGTATCAAACGGTGATTGGTTAAAAATCACGTCCTTGTTTGCGCACTTGCATTATTGAGCTGCTATCATTTATGCTTTGGTGAGGTGTGTGGTTGACATCAGAAAAAAACAGGAGTGCTATATTTTTTAGTCTTTACACAAAACAATAATGGTACTACAAAGTAGATATGAATTATGTCGACGAGATGCCATTATGATTTTGTAGACAGATTACTTGTTTTTATTCCTATCCCAGTCCAATGAAAAATTATTATTGAATTAAAAAGAAAAATTCTAAACATACAAAATAATATTTTATATTATATGAAGAAGAAAGTTGATTGATTTGAGACATGAAAACATAATCATTTTGAGGCACATATCCCTATTCCACGATTCTGGGCCATAATCGATGGTGTTGTCTTCTGTAGAATTAATCTATTCAGTGGAAAGTGACCGAACCGAGGGTGGAAGGCCACGAGGAAACACCACCGTACATCTGTAAAACAAGCTTATTTGCATGAGTTTGTTTATTTGTATGATGCTATAATCTTACTTTCTAATGTTTGCCCTTTAAAACAAACATATTAATGTATAATTTATAGGGACCAAGCTTTCTATTAGCTTGCACAGAGAATTCTTGGCATAAAGAAAAGAAGAGTATTGAATAAATCTTGTATTGATTGAACTGATTTGGAATAAAACAAAGTGTCCTATGTCCTATAAAAAGAAAGCCTCCTAAGTAACTTAATAAACCAGAAGGCTAAAAATAGAAAACAGAAAAACTAACCTATAACTAAAAGGAAAAAGGGCTAAGGCCCAATAAACAAAGACAAAAATAAAGAAAGGGAAAATGGCGTGAAAAGTTGCTCCTACAACATGAGCTCTACGAAGAAGGCAACAATGGTAGTAAAGGAACACTAACGATTTTAACACCCCTCAAGTCGGTGATGCAAATTACGCAAGCCCAACTTGGAAATAAAAACTTGAAATAGTTTATGATGCAGAGGTTTGATGAAAACATCTGCCAATTGGTCTACTGATGGGAATTGGTAGAAGATGTACCAATCCTTTTTGAATCTTCTCCCTCGCTACATGACAGTCAATCTTAATATGCTTGGTGCATTCATGAAAAATTGGATTGTATGCCAAGTAGACTGCTAACTGATAATAACAACACATTGATGTTGGATTTTGTAAAGGAAGATTCAAATCTGTGGAGATAGTTCAACCATTAAATCTCACAAATAAGGCTTCCTAATGCTCTATATTCAGCTTCTGAAGAGGAACTGCTGACAGTGTTCTGCTTATTTTTTTCAATGAAATCAAGGAGGAGCCAAGGAAGATGCAAAAATCAGTTATGAACTTCCTTCTGTCTAAGCATGAAGCCCAATCTAAATCTACAAAGGTTGACAGGTTTAATGCATTGTTAGCAGGAAAGAAAACAAACCTTGAGCAGAAGAATTTTTTAGATAATGAAACACTCGTTGAGCTTATTGAAAGTAAGTATCCGAAGGTTTTGCCATATACAAGCTTAACTGCTGAACAACATATGATATATCAGGTCTAAAAATAGCCAAATAGATTAATCTACCAATAGGTCTCCTATATGAAGAGGGATCAGAGATAGGAGAACCAACATTTAGTTGTTACTTAATAGAATGATCAAAGGGGGTTTTGGATGGCTTGGCAGCCAAGGACCCTGAATCCTCAAGAAGAGATAAGGTATACTTTCTTTGATTCAAGTGTATTCCAGACTTGGATCTAGCAACATGTAAACTTCTTCATGGAGATCTCCATGAAGAAACAAATTATTAATATCTAATTGCTCTAAAAATCAAGATCTAACAACAACAAGGGCTAAGATAACTCTCATTGTGGTGACATAAACCACATGGGAGAAAGTATCAAAATAATCTACCTTTTCTAATTGATTGTATCCTTTGGCAACTAACCTAGCTTTGTACCTTTTCAACGTACCATCAGCATGGTATTTGATTTTGTATATCCATTTGCATCCACTGGAAATCTTGCCATCAGGAAGGGGAATAACTGTCCAAATATCAATGAGTTCTAAAGCCTTAAGTTCTTGGGTCATGGCATCCTGCCAACAAGGTATAGTAGAAGCCTTCTTATATGAAGATGGTTCTATATGAGTTGTAATATTGAGATAGAAATTCTTGTAAGAAGTGGAGCATTTAGAATAGCCGAGGATTGAAGAGATAAGGTAAGCATCAGAAGAACAGGTCGAATAAAGATCAATTTTAGATTTTGCAAGATTACAATGATAATCTTGCAAATATGTTGGAGGTCTTTTGTTTCGAATGGACTGTCTTAGGATGGTAGCAGGTGTTAGGTGCCATTTTGTGAATGAAATGTATATGATTTTGGGGCACTTAGTGTGTAGTCATGATGCAATTGTATACAACTCTCAAGAGATAAGGGGAGTTATCTAACCATTTTCCAAGCTTTTCCACACGATTTTTAGAGAGAGAAACACTATAGAAGAAGAGAGAAGTCGTGGGAACAACTTTAGATCCATAATTTCTTGCATTTCTCATCATAAGAGTATTGTAATGGCAATGATGAGTGTCTAGTTATTCAGTGTTAGGATTGAAATGTAATCTTCTAACTCTTGTATTCTTGGATTCAATTCGAAAATATATTTTTGTTGTTTGATTTTGGAAAGTTTATTCTATGCTTAATGTTTGATTCTTCTTAATTTCTAGTTTCTTGATCTTGGATCTAAGTTTAACTTGGAAGTTAAACTTGGAATCAGATCTGGATAATCTTTCTTGATTCATCATTGATCTAAGAATGGACAATGATGTATGAATTGCTTTTACATTGGATTTAATACTAGATAATTGATTAAATATCCAAGTAATTGGTGTTTGATGAATTATCTAAGGATTTTGTAATCAAGGAATTGATACAATTGATTCGAAGAAAATGTTGCATCAAGATCAATAACTTTGCAAGTTTTATAGAATTGAATCTAAAGATTACAAAGAGGAGGAATGATGAAAGTCAATCCCAACCATTTTATTTTGTTTTAGAAAACCATTTATAATTAATTGTTTTTGATAATCTAAACCAATGAACAACCTTAATTCTCAACTTTGTACATATCTACTCAGTTTACTGTTTTAGAAAATAATATAGATCTGAATTTCTCTTTGAAGACAATATCCCAATATTTACTAGTTTTATTACTTGAACCATACGATTAACTTGTCGTACCAAAATAATCAATAGCAAGTGGTTGAGGAGTTGTAGGATGTGAAATGTTGGTAGGAGTAGGTTGGTTGTAATTGTCATCTATGATAAGATGGGGACTTGTGTCTTGAGGAATTGATAAGCTGCTAGAGGTGCATGACGGTATGGTATATGTATGAGATTGGTTTTGAGAAAGGTTGCTAAAGGGAAAATTTGCTCATAAAATTAGACATTCCTGTAAATGAAGAAATGATGAATGTTGAGATCATATAGAATGTAGCCTTTTGTCCCTTCTATGAAACCTAACAGAGTTGTCCTTTTAGCTTTGGTTTGAGATTTATTTCTATGGGACAGAATGGTACTAGTATAAGCTAAGCAACCAAAGACTCTAAGGTGTGTAAGAGATGATAATTTGTGATAAAGTAGTTGGTAAGGACTTTCATTCTTGAGTAAGGGAGTAGGTAGTCTATTGACCAGGTGCACATCACGTTATATGGTGAAATTCCAGAATTTGGGATGGATATGAGATTGAAAGAAAGGGGATCTTCCTACATTAAATATGTGTTGATGTTTCCTCTAAACAATCCTATTTTGTTGAGGGGTTTCAACACAGGTTCTTGATGTATAATTCCCTTGGAATTAAAAAAATCATGCATTAAGAATTTCACACCATTGGCACTCCTTAAACATTTAAGCTTAGTATTGAATTGTGCTTCAATGTAGGATACAAAGTTTATTAAGTGTTACGTAGTTTCAGCTTTAGTTTTTTATCACAATAGTCCAAGTGAATCTAGAATAATCATCTACAAGGATTAATAAGTATCTATGACCAAAGTGTGATGTGACAGACTAGGGCCCCCAAATGTCAGCATGCAAGATATGAAAAGAACTTCTTGCTTTGAGTATTACTATTGGTAAATGGTAATTTCTTATGTTTAGATAAATGGCATACATCACATGGTATCAAAGATTTATTTCTTTTATTGATAACATGAAATTGTTTACTAAATACAAAACAGAATCAGCGGCAAGTCCAAATTTTGAGTGCCACAATGAATCAGTATTAAAAGAAGTTACAAGATTATGAAAAACAGAAAAATTAGGAACAATGTGACTTGGCTGCTGTACGTGCATTATGAAGAGTCCTTGATGCAACCTAGCTGAACCAATCATCCTCTTGGTATGTGTGAAGAAGATCTTTGCTCCTGACCTTGACACGATTTTGATGAAGACACCAACATCACCAAAAAGAAGAAAAGGAAGAATACTTATGAAGACAAAGAAGATTAAAGCTTCAAGATAATTAGATTAAGTCTCTATAGGTACTTTTATCCTAAAACTCTTCAATATACAAAGTAGTAATGCTCAAACTATTTTTAAAGAAAGTTGAAACACTTTAAAATACTTAAAACAAATTTCAAAAATAGTGTGTAACGAGTTACTTCATCTAAGTAACAGATTACGTGTGTGAGAAAAGAGTTATCCAACT